>NC_052046.1:37324573-37624573 GCF_015832195.1 Motacilla alba alba | reverse complement strand
TCCATGGTAATAAACATGCTGCTATATTATTATGTTTTTATTCTGAAAAAAAATTATCAATATTTCAGTAGGCTAAGTAAAGAGAAATCTTTACCATCTACTATAATGTTCTACATGAATTATTTTTTTTCACTCTCTACATTTTTGAGGGACAGAAATCTTGTCAGTGTAAAGGTTTCCTTTTTTAAAAGATGTGGTCATCCTGACCTCCTCAAATGCCAGAAAATATTGAGGAAATTCACTAGATTTCCAACTTTTCTTGCTGTCTTCAGTAACCTAAAACTGGGTGAACATAGAAGCAGGATAGAAGGGCATATAGGAATCTAAGAACAAACTATTGAAAAGTTACTTTCCATTCCACACCCACTACAGGGTACACTGAAGTCTCCCTGGATTTCACTAGCTAACAGCACACAACATTAATGAAGCAAAGCTCTTGTAAAAGCTGCAGAAAGATTAGGGGCATTATGAAATAGGCAGAGAAGGACATGGCTTTCAAAATTTTCAGAAAGTATTTGCCCTTGCTAATACTACAGGACCTTTGTTTAGATGGTCTTTTGGAGCAAATACCCAAATGTGTATACCCAGTATACACTTTCTAAGTAAAAAAATAAAAAGGATAGCATTGTTCAAAATAACTTCCTTTTTTTAATGCTTTTATAATTTCTTCTACAATGAACTATTCTCTTCTTTCCCATGTCCCTCTGCAAACACCTAACACTGAACACAACAACTCTGTGACCACCAAAATGCCTAGGCACGTTGTTGAGATCTTTTTTTCTCCTGACATTTAATGGCAAGCTGTCATCCCCTGTTATTTTGCCTTCAAAAATGAGCCTTTGTGCAAGAGCAGACCATCATTTCCATGTGCTATGGCTGGAATGAGCCTTCCTCCAAACACAAACATCCACCTCTCTGTGCATAGAGACCAGCACAATGTCTTACATAGAAAACATTGGACTTGACTCTCATCTCTCCAGTTCTCCAGAAAAACTGGGGTCCAAAATCTGAGTTCTCTGTCATGGTTGTAATACAGCTTGTGCGTTGTATATATCTTTATTCATGAGAAAAATTTTATTTTTAAAGTATTCATTGTGTGTATATAATTTTTAGAAATAAAATGTTTGGGGTATTTTTTTATGCTGCTCTTCAGCTCAGACATAAAGAAATGCAAAAAATAAAAGCAAACTGTAATTTCTTATTTTTCCATAGATTCAAGGATTTCAGCAAGGTCAATAACAGTGTATTTGCAGTGTCTATCATAGGTGGGAAAATAACAGATAGTAGATAAGCTAGGGTAAATAAAGGTCTTCCAAGAATTTAAACTCCTTTTGATTTATCTAAACTCATGCCATAAACCAAAGGAATGAAATGTGTCCTTGTGCCAGAACAGGGATTTATGACTACAGAGGAGCTCAGCTTCTCAGATGGACAGCCCAGGAGCCTGAGGAGATGCTGTTGAGCAAAGTAGAAGGAGGCAGTAGCATGAGTTCATGATATGCAAGGAAGAGAGAAGAGGAGAAAATATTTTCCAGCCAAAGATGCCTACAGCCATGCGCTCCATGGCTCAGTGTCATCTGAGCTAACATACTGAATCAGAGTGAAATCAGAGTGAAATCAGGCTGAATCAGAGATGTCAGTCTCTGGGAAGCAAAAAACACTCCCCCCACAGGGAAGTGGGGGAGTCAGAGAAGGGTGTTTTGCAGATCCGACAGTTTATGGTGTGGATGTGCACGTTGCCTGTCAATAATCCACAGCGGCATCTGACAGTGAGAAACCTCTCTTGCCAAACGTGCACAAGCAGCATCCTCCTGGAGAGACATCTTTGACTCTATTCACTGAACTGTTACACTTCCCCACCTCCCCAGCCACAGGCGCAAGAGAGCAGTTTCGGGCGAAGGCCGGGAGGGTGCCAGGAGGATGGCACAGGCTGCCAAGGGCAGGGGACGCGGTGCAGGACGGCGGCTGGCTGCACGTTGGGCGGGTGGGACTCTGCGTGCTGACGGCGGTGCGGGTATACCAGGGGCGGGCTCCGACAGCATCATCTCCAGGGCTGCACCTCCGCACCTTACCCTGCACGCCAGCCAGCTTTTTTTTTTTTTTTTTTTTTTTTTTTTTTTTTAATGGGGGTGTTTCCCGCAGTCGGATGGGACCGTGGGTCCCTCCCCTCTACCCACGCTTCCCCACCCATCTCTCTTGCAGTTCCTGCATGGTCTGGAGGGGCCGTGGGGGCGGGGAGGGGAGTGTTTGGTCCGGGCTGCGTGGCTCGCCCTCCTTTTGTGCGCCGATTTCTAGGTGTGCTCCGCAGCGCAGGCAGTTCTCCCCATCCCCTATGTGACCCTGGACAAGTGTTTAGAAAACGCATTAATACGTGCGTGTGTTTGTATGTCTGTATCTGTCTGTGGGGATTTTCTTAAGCCCATGACAAAGCACTATGAGGCCTGAATGGTAAGTGCTTTGGGTTTTTGTTTTTGTGTTTTTTTCCGGTTTTGCTTTTTGCGGTGGTTTTTGTTTGTTTGTTTGTTTTTGTTGTTTGTTTGTTTGTTTTTATTATTGCAATTTCTCTGGAATCGGGGTTTAAAAAAAGAAAAAAAAAAAAAAAGAAAAGGAGGCAGCAGGCACTATCGGTGAGGGCGGGAGGAGGAGAAAATTCTCTCACGTAACATAAACCTCGTGTCCAGCGGAGGTGCACCGGGGGAGGCGCGGACAGGCGGCGGGCGGTGTTCCCCCGAGGCGGGCGGGGCAGGGCAGGGCAGGGAGGGGCGGTCGGGAGCCGCCTGCTGCAGGTGACCTCGGCTCCGGCGCGCTGCCCTTCGCGGAGCGCTGCCCTTCGCGGAGCGCTGCCCTTCGCGGAGCGCTGCCCTTCGCGGAGCGCTGCCCTTCGCGGAGCGCTGCCCTTCGCGGCGCGCTGCCCTTCGCGGAGCGCTGCCCTTCGCGGAGCGCTGCCCTTCGCGGAGCGCTGCTGCGGGACGGGCGCCCGAGAGCTTCGGCCGTGCGCGCTGAGGCGGGGGTGTGCGCGGCAGAGAAGCCCGCCTCCCTCCTGGGGAGCGCTCCGAAAAGAAGCCGGGCAGTGCAGTGAGGGGGCTCATTATTTATTTGTTTATTTATTTAATCTATCAAATTGGTCTGTTTTTCTTAAGGGATGGATGCTTAGAGCTGCTTGAGCCATCTGAAGAAATAGCAAGTTCCTCGCTTCATGGTTACCGTAGGTAATCATGCTCATTGCGACATTTAGCAATAAGTGAGAATTTACGTCGCCGGGTAGACAGTAATAGTTACCTTCCACCGACCTCATTCTGTGGATATTAGAATAATAGAATATGTGAAGTAGCAGTAAATATTACTTAACTTCACCATTACTTAAAGCAATACAGATAATTTTCAGCAGTTTTAAATCTAGTCACTGTTCTGATGACACTTTTAGGCTATTGGCTGTTGTTGAAAGGACCATAATTTACCTGTAGCCTAAAGTGACATACTCTAAAGTGAGTCTAACAGAGTAAAAGAAAGAGAGAAAAAATGAAGTCTGCCCTGGCTGAGAAAACTTCAAACTACAAACTTCATAGAGGTGGCTATAGTCAGGGTTGATTTTTCCTGTAATCATTAATATGTATTAAACAAGGTTGTGGTTTATTTTATATTTTAATGTTGTCTATCCAAAGGCAGTAATGCTCAGATGGATATTTTCAACAAAAACATTGATGTGTTGCTGAATTAGTTTGCAGTGTCTTCTGTTCAAAAATACATTTTTTCCTCTGAAAAAGTCAATAATCTTTAAAATATATAAGTATATTCAGTTTAATATTCATCAGGATTAGTAACTTCTGCACAGTTTTATCCTGAATTGGCTGCAGTTAGCTGAACCCTTCCAAGAGACTGCAGGTTCTGTAGCCAGAAACTTGTATTTCTTTTCTTCCTGTCATAAAGACTGTTTCTCCCACATGTAGTAATATTCTCCTTTTATAGCAATGGCACAGAATTTAAGTGCTGTAAATATTAATAACTTTTATGCCTTCACTAATGGCTCACCTTTTATTTTCATTGTTTTAAGCACTAAGCAGGAGAAGAGTGGTGAGCATTGGCAGGAAAGGATGCTGAATTTGCCAGGAAACTCAAATAACTAGAAGGGGACTCAATTTCTGGCATATATTCTCCGCAAATGTCATCAAGTTCATGGGTAGGGAATAGATAGATTACCTGTGCCTGTGGTTAGTCTGTTTTCATATCACCTGTCACACAGATGCTCTCAGACATGGCAGCAGCAGCCACCCTTTGGTGCTCTCTGCCCAGAGCACACCTACTCAGTCGCAGTGTAGAGGCATAAGCAGTACCTTTATTTACTCTCACCTACATCTGGTTATGGAGATATCACAGGTTATGCATTAGTGACCCTCAATGTAAAAAAAAAATAAATCTTCAAACCACCACCAAATAAACAAACAAAAAAAAAATCCAAGAAATCTAAGAGTGCTGTAGATCAAATTTAATTAAAACTGTTGAAAGAGATTGGCAGTCAAGAAAACTGAAAGACTTATGGATGCAACATTTGATAGATTTATCTTGCTTGGCAGTGGCTAAGAATGTGTTAGTCTGAGTAGATAATTGTAGAGGAAAGGCTTTATTTTCTTTGATAATTAGAAATACCTAGGAAAAAAGTCTGCATGCTTGTGCAAACACACTGTGTATGCGACCTTCCTGAAGAATATGTGGACGGATGTTCTGATGAAAGTGTAACTGAAAATCAGAGCAGTGACTATGAGCAAAATTTCCACAGAGACTTCCTGTGTGAAATTACTAAGGGTGGGGTGGGAAGCCCATAAACACACCTTAGAGCAGGCAAGTAGGAAATAAGTTCAAATTCTTCTGATATCCCACTTCGTAAGGCAACAGCAAAAGTACCAGAACTACATCAAATAGGAAATAATTTCTTGAAAATTTATGGTAAAGGTGATTTTCTGGACCTTCCTGGTTATCCTCTTCTGCTTCCTCAGGACTTTCTAAATAATTCTTTGGGATTATTTCTGTCCCAAACCACCTTTAGTTTTTGAAAGCCCCTGTCAGTTGCTAGATGCCAAGTACCAAAAATGCACAGAAGACATTGATTTTTATTCTGTTACAATAATTAATTACAGCAATAGTTTCATGTTGGAAACTTAACAAAACAAGGTAGCAAGAACCTCTTGTTTTAGTGCCTTAATATAATTAAAAAATAAAAACAAGATCAGTTCAAATTCTTTCCTTCCTGCCAAAGTATTTGTATAACTTAATTAAGTCTTGATCTGTAATACTTTGAAAGTTTCTGTTTTGCAGATTACATATAATCAAAGCATGAGTTCATATTGAAATATGAACTTGCTAGTCCAAGCACTTATTTTCAGTAATGATTCTCCTCAGAAGAGAGTTTGAAATTTTGGGAGTCAAAGTTCTGAATGGCATTGCTTCGTCTATTTTTACGTAAGTGATTGAAAGTAATGGAAAAACAAGATTGCAGTTGTTTGGGGGGTTTCCATCTTCAAATAGTGCAGATGTCTATTAGTTAGAAATATGAGAATCATTTAAAATTTATCTTAGCTTCAATCATGAAGTCACTGCAGCACTTCACATATTTTAAGCTTAGTTAATTGCATGCTTAAGTCTACCACATTCTAAGATTTCATGTGCAGGAAAATAAAAAAAAATTAGAAAGAAATCACATTGCTTTGTATAGGAGGTATCCAGGCCTTCTTAGACAAATATTATTAGAGTCTAATTTTCTTAACCTAAATGTTTGGTGATTCATATAAGGAAAGCTGTTGACCCAAATCCTGAAAATAATTCTGCACGCCTGTAAAGTAAAAAAAAAAAAAAAAAAAGAAAAAAAAAAACAAACCACAACCCACCTAACGTTGGACATGGTCTTAGATTCTCTTTAAAAGTAGTGGAGGTGCATCATGAATGTGCTTCCATTCTCTATAATAGGGTATTAGTGGATACACTTGCAGAAATACTTGCCTCATATTTACTACAGAATACTAAACCTTTTTAATTTTGCCTAGTCCTTGAAATTAAAACCTTTAAGCATCATGGGAGTGCAAAACACATTATAATATATACTTGAGGGCTTTAAGCCACCAAGCCTTTTAAAACCTCAGTGCTTGAAACTTTTGGTTTTTCATGTTTTGGTGACATGATCAGTACTTCAAATATCAGGCATACAGAAACCTCTGGCAATAGAACAAAATGTACTTAAGTATCTGTGAAGGGGAATCTGTATTGAAATTAAAACATTTAGGTGTGTAGAGTGGGATTCATGAAAGCTGTGGTTTCCTTGGAAGTTTGCTTCACAATTTTTGTTACTGGCATTGGTTGTTGTTTGGTGCCATGGTGACAAAAATGTCAGCCTAGTCTAGCTCAGCAGAAATAGAGCTGTATGGATTAGGAATTGTAGATATAAAAATAAGGGCTAATGTCACCAGGGTGATAGTCTACTTAGTAGTCAGCAAGTAGTTATTGTGGCTAGACAAGTTGTTTCTGTGAAATGCAGAAGGTATTGACCAGTCTGTTGGGAGTGTTATGATGCTGTGCTTGTCCTTGAGTCCCTTCCCCTGTTCAGCTAATGCTTGTTTAGTCAGAGAGTTAAGAGTGACTTCTCTTCTGGAAATGAAATCCTCACTCTCAGCTGTACCTGTGGCCACAGAAGTGCAAAATTGGCACATTTCTGAGAAGTGCTTTTTTTTTTTTTAGTGTATGAGATCTAAATACTTGATGTCATTATCAGCACCAAGACATAACAGCCATTTCGCCTCAGCATAAGAAAATATCTACAAATATTACCATTTCAACTACTGTTATTTTCCCCCAAGAGCACAATTTAATGTGAACAAAGTGTTTGCTGCTTCAGTGGCTACTTTTTCTACAATGTGTCGTAGCTGCTGGGGTCAACATGGTCTAAAGTAAAGCCGGTTATTCCCTCTAGGCATGAATTTACACTTTCTTGTTCCTGTAGCCCTACTGACCAGTCAGACAATCTGCAGAACTGATAATTTATAAACAAAGTGGCAGGAGTGGGCATTGAGACATGGGGAGTACAGGCTGTTATTTTTATATCAGTGAATCAAGGTTTTGGTTCTAAGCGATAAGATTTTAGTGCTTGTTAAGTTGACTTTGCCTTTTTAGTTATGAAGTGTTCATTAATACTTAATATATTGATATTTAATCCAGATGATGTAAATTGTTTTAATATAAGTGTTAAAATATAGCAATAAAATACCTTAACATATTAATAAATATATTAAAAATTTAAATTAAAAAAATTAGGAGGCCAGTTTGGGAGGGGAGAGGGGGAGACAGAAACAAAATAAGCTCCCTGACTGGTGTCCCACCATCAGTTATGATTCATTTAAAAGTGAGTGACCACTGGATTTTGCATTAAACTGGATATGCTGTGATGAGTTTTTACATCCCATGGCACGCTATGTTGTTCAAAACATGCAGCATATGAAACAGATGGCTTGGAAAGACTGTCAAAAAACCTGCTGGGCCTTCTCTGGTATTACCTTAAAGCAAAAGAGAGAATGAGTAAGTGTGTGTAATTTTGGCTTTAACACAGCATTCAGGAAGCTCAGTGTCTGAAGGCACGCTCACTCAATCACAGTAACACATATAAAAACAGATACCTATTTGAGGATAATAGAACAATAAAATTGTTTTAAATTGTGGGGATGAAAGGAACAATGGAAAATTGCAGTGGGAAAGGGGTCAGACTTTTTTCAAGATGCTTATCACAGGACTGAACAATGCAGGAAAATAAATTTAATCAGGACTTTCACATTACATCTTTAAATATTTTTGTGTACAATATAGTAGAAGGTAAGTCCTGCAACCTCTAATTTAATTTTTTTTAAATTATGATTTCAGATATCTCCTTGTGAAATTAATGGTTGTGCCTCCAAGACCTGCTTGGTTATGGTTTCAAAATTTCTAAGCACGTAGAATCTTCTAACCAAGGGCAAGCAATGTATTTTGTACTAGAGGCATGAAAATCAGACCCTACTGTATAATTATGACACTGCAAGACAGTGTCTTTTTAGGAGAAATTCCAAATTCCTCATATTCTTGTCCGCAATAAATTTTTAGAAGTAGCTGTTTTATTTTGGGTTTTTTGGTTTTTTTTTCAATCCCATTCCTTCAGCTGCATACTCTCGTATTTTACCTTGACTAAGAACAACTAGATCTGGTATTTCAAGTCAAAATTACTAAAACTAATAAATACTCAGGAGTATTAAAAAAGCAATTCCATCATTGAGTTCACAGTTTACTGAAACGAAGATTTATTTCCAGAAGCTAATAAACTAGGTAACTGTTCAAAATGTGGATATTGCAGCATAAGGAAAATAATTTTCTTACTCATTGCTGAATTTCTGTTAACTATAAAAATGACCATCCGAAATGATCACTGAAAGCTTCACAGATAGTGTAAATTTTTGCAACTTCTTTTTCTCATTTGTTTTTAGTTTCTTTTAAGTATTATCATTGTTCAGTAGTCTGATAAAGCTGAGATGTTTAACTGGCTGTCTCAACTATATTTTTATTTTTCTGGAAAGTCATTGCACAGGACTTTGCAATACAGTTATATCAGAACTTTGGGAGATAAATACCGCTAAAATGAAGTTATAATACTTAAGTTTATCTATTATTTTAAAAGTGAACCTTTAGCCTATTTTTACTTGCTCTCTTTCTCGGCAATGAGTTTTCATTTCATGTTTTAGGAAAATCCTATAAATGTTGTTATGTTACTACTTCAAAAAGGGAAAGAAAGGAAGAAACATGTAAAATACTCTTGTACTCATTTTGTTTGTGATTTTGAATAGCTTTCAAATTAGAATGATTTTCCCAGATTTTTATAGGCTTGCCCAATCCAGCTGTATATTTTATATGCTAATTTAAGTTCTATTTTTGTTCCCCTTGGGATTTTGAGTGATTATAATTGTTGCTCTTCAAAAGCCAAACAGATGATGATTGCTGCTTCAGGAATATACCAAAAGAAACCAGCTTTCATTAAACCTGCTCATCCACTTCATAATTATCTCCATTTTATCTCACTAAGAAGCAGAAAAATGGCAACTGCAGTTCATTGAAGCCAGTTCAGTAGTTTAAACATCACTTTACTGAGATAACAGGAGGTGTTAAAGCAGAAGGCTTTTCAAACACTAACATGTAGCCAGTACTGTAATAGGGGTGCCAACTGGAAGACCAGACCCTTTATGTCAGCTTGAAATACAGTGCTGGAGGCCAGAGACAGCAGAAGTTGCTGTTAGCTCTGATGTGCCTGGGACAATTTCTGGAGGACAAAACATAGATTGACAGTGATTTTGCAAGGTATTTTCTTGTCTGTCTGCTCTGCAAGAAATGAGAAGTAAGAGAAAGCAGGAACATGGGAGAGGAAAAAAGGAGGTTGGAGCAGGCACAGACGGTAATGAAGTTAATAAATAGGCAAACTATACAAACTCTGATCATAGGTTCACTCTTTGTATCTATCACCCCTAGTTACATTTGGAATGAACTGGGCTAGACCAGAAGGTTTCTCTAGAGTTTTTTCAGCAATAAATTTAGTTCCAGTTTAAGAACATTCATGGAGAAATTTTGCAGTGAAGATCAATTCTGGAGAGAAATGAATCCCTGTGAATTGCAACAAGATGCTGTGATATCTGCCACTTCCTGACCACTGGCATAAACAGGGATGAAAAGACTCAGAGGCTTCTCAAGATCTAGAAATATGTAAACAGTTCTTTAGTTCACGTAATTGATTGAAAACCTCATGTATTTATATTTTTGCAGGTATCTTCTGATGTTTTCCGTATCTTACAAATGTAAGTAGTGTTGCTTTTTTCCTACCTGCTCTCTGAAGTTTGATTCCTGCAGTTTACAGGAAGAAGTCTGACCATATGTGTTGCCATTTGTCCTCTGCTGCTTTGTTTATGCAGGCAATCAGTGACAGTGTCTCTGTAAATCACAGTTTACCACTCAAGGGGGTTGATACAAAAACATTTCCATCACCAGTTTCTTCTTTTAAGACAGACTGCAGCAGCTGTCTTAAAACATGGATCTTTCATCAAAGAAAGCAAGAATCTTTCACAATTCTGATCTCCCACAGGTCACATTTATGCAAAGGAGATGACCAGGAAAAAAAGTAGAAATTCACAAAGGGATTAATTTGGGTTTTTATTTCTTAAGTTTAAAAACCTATAAGAGAGCAGAAGTTAAACTCAGCCAATTATCAGAAAGTCCTTTTTATCAATTGTGGAAGCAAAACTTCTGTCAACCCGTGCTTTTCTAGCTTATCCAGAATGTTACAGAGTTTTGGCTATAGCAGTGTAAGCTGAGAGAAAAATTGCATGGCCTAAAGAGTGGAGGGGGTGAAAAAAAGCCCTTTCAAATAGAACACAGCTGAAGCATCCACTGATTGCAGTTTTGTTGGTACAGGATGGGGAGTCATGAAGTCTTGTAAACTCACAATGCCTTGTTAGCATCAGCAGTGTAATCCACATCTCCTTGAGAGCAAAAGGCAGAGGGTACAATCCCAGAGCCCAGGCAGCAGACTGCCAGGAACAGAGCTTTCCCTTTCGATCCCAAGCAGCCGTATTCAGTATGGCCAGCAGTTCTGGGGCATTTTCGTCTCCAACTAGAGTGTCTTAGAACCAGATCAAGCTTCCCATTTAATCCAGGAGCCACAACAGTGAGGTCTGCTTTGGAAGGATCACTGTGCCCCTGTCACATGCAGACCAGGACTGGGTTTTATAAACCTACATATTCAAACACTGGCTGAGTGATAGCAGAGGTGCATTTCCTTTTGAAAACTGCTTTCAAATGAAAACATTATTTACTTCCCCCAAAGGTTTGATACTGCATCTACATTTGTCTGCATTTCCGTTGTTTAGGGACAAGTTTTGTTGGAACTGAGCTGTTTTCCTCCCTTCCTCATGCTCTGGCAGGAGGATTCCAGACACTGCGGCAGCACACTTCCTTTGCAGGAAAATGAAATGGGTTGCTGAAAGAGAAACAATGACGCTGATATCTGTCCTATCCATAAGGCAAATAAAGAATAGGTGACTGATCTTAAAAGCAGCTAATGTAAGAGTTTATCAGACCTATCACTTACCTCTCATTCATTATCAAGATATGTTTCATCATGTCACTACTGCCTAAAAATCAGAGCTCAGCCCAGAATAACACAGGTCAGGAAATCCTGAGCTGTGAATCCTGTCTTCATGTTTTAACTGTTTTGCTTTGCTCTTTATCCTCTCTTGCTTAATATGCATTTATATTAAATAAAACTTAAAGTGTATTTAGGACTTAGTTTTCCAATTGCTGGTAGTCCAAATTTGTATTTGCAAAATGTCCTGCACTTAATGAGGAAAGGAGCAGGAGGTTGCAGGTTGTAGATTGTAGAGAATATTGTATTAATTCTTTATTCTTTTTATAAATGGTTTCTTAAACAAAACACTACATCTAGGTTCTAAATTTATTACCTTTCCTAAGGTAGTTTAATTGCACATCTAATTCCTAAACTGTTCAAGATGTGTTTCTGCAGTGTGATTTTGCAATGTAACAATGTGCATTCTGCCATATCACTCTGATCAAACACCAATCTCTTTGCAGACAGTGCATTTTCACAATGGCAAATGGTACTTCAGAGTCCTCTTTGCAAGCTGGCCACACTACATCCTTCTAGTAGCAAAGTGCTCTTATACTTCACAGCTGAAGAAGTATTCAGGCATCTTCTTTTAATACTTGCCTATGTTTCCCTCTTGTTATGTTATCATTCAGAATAAGCATTTTTAGCCAAATTAATGTGGAAGGTATTGAAAGTATATAAAAATTAAGCAAGAAAGAAAACTGTTCAAAAGCAGAATATTTCATACTTAATTGAAAACTACAATTTTGCATGTTAGGATTACCTCAATAGGATGGAAAACAACCATAATTTGTATTTGGCTTTTTAAAAATTGTTTTTCAAGTTTTTGTTTTCTCAGTCGTGGATATTTGATTTTATCCACACATTGTCTGCTTCTGGTGTGATTTCCTTGTTTAATTTAGAATGAAAATTTGCAGAACTACAAAACATTCTTACAGGAGCAGTAAACACTAATAAACTATCTGTGATGCTATAAGAAATTGTGAAAATAATGCCTCAGTACTTAAAGGCTATGAATATAAATTGACTGGGTATGTTAAAAAGGAAGGTTTATTTTTAAAATATGTTATCTTTATTCTCAGGTATTTTTTGCAGAGTTCTGCAAATTGAAAAAAAAAAACAAAACAGAGAAAATGAAAGTCTACTCTAAATAATAACAATGAAATCAAAGAAGGATAGATGAAAAGGCTTAACTGAAAATTCTTGGCATAATAGGAGTTAAACAATGTAAGACTAAAAGGAATTCTTCTTTCCTCTGTAACCTAAAGGCAACATAGTAAGAATAAAAGAGATGTTCCACAGTATATAATGTTAGAATAATTAATGAAAATAACTGTTGCTACTCTAACAATTTAAAACCAGCTTTATTACAGGTTACATTAGGACAATTGATTTAGGGCAATTGATTTATGATTACTAAAGCACTTCCTAAAGTACCAATAATATTTATTTCTTGTATGAAACTGCAGAATTAAGAAGGTCGTACATTTGATGTACATTGACAGTCCACTTGAGAATAGTTCTTACATACAGCAAAAAAATTAACTCAGGCAAAATGATACATGTATAAGGTACATGTGTTAAGCAATAGAAATTCTTTGCAGTTTATTAGCTGAGAATTGTTCTACAGGTTTGACTCCACCTGCTATAAAAATTTCCATTTATCTTAGTAAGATTACCATAACAAGGAGAGCAAACCATGTGTTGAAGTTTCCACAGTATTACAGCTCTACATCACTACTCCTACATCTTACCCAAATGGAAATTAAAAAAGCCATTTTCCACAACAGCAACAAAACTAAAGGCAAGGAAGAACACATTCTGTCCACTCATTTAGTCTATACAAGCATCTTCTGGAGCTGTAACTTGGTTTAAAAAAAAAAAAAACAACAACAAAAAAACCAAAACCAAAAACAACAAAAAAAAAACCCCCAAAAAACCCCATAAAAATTCTGTAGTTAACAATCAAGACAGTACTGGGCTTTGGCTGAATCAGCACTTTACCATCAGAGCTGTGAGAAGCAACAATTATATAAAGACTAAACCCAGCTCTATAATTTTTAATAACCTTGTTTCTCCTTCTGTCAGTCTTATCAAGAAAGGAAAGATATAGCCTTGTGGACTGAAGAGAGATGTTAGAGGTGATGTCTCCAAACAGCAGCTGTTCAATTATTCTTAATGTGCTGTGGAGATGCAAGTAGAGCATCCCTATGGAAGCATTAAGTTCTAGGAGAAAATACTGGTTTTGGAGAGTGAAAAGGATATGTTCTGAATTCATTTGTTGCTTCCCCACTTCCTCTCCCAAGCGTAAATGGGGTAATGGTTCTTTTTTTGTTTCAATTTGCTATGTGTCTCCTTATATGTCCAGAGTCTCTGTTTCTTTCTTTCTTGTGTATTAAAAAGGCAGTCTTTCCTAATTCAAATAACTGTAGCCTAAAATACTTTCTTGACTCCTTTTCTTATTTTTTAATACCTCCGTTTTCTCTCACTTACTGTTGCTTGTTTTCTGCCCACACCTTCCAGGCACTGGGTGGTACAGCACTGACACAACTTAGCAGCTATTTATGGCAAACTAGGTGGTGGTGCTGTAGAACAGGCTCTAATGAGAAACTTTTTAACGCTTATGACTTTACTAGCCTTTTTATCCTGTGTTGTGGAAATGGGCAGTACTTCAGTAAACCATCTTCATCAAAGTAGGCAATTAAATGCTGATTTTCTTAAGATATGTATACACTATATATCTTAACACATACTGTATAGAAACTATGGTAATTCTACACAGGTACAAGCAATAAATAGTTGATCCCTTTGTCCCAGCTGCCTCAGTCTTCCATGGAAAATGCAGTTATTCCAAGCAGAATAACTGCTTGGAATAAGTGACTGTCTGAACATCATATTACACAGTCTATCTGCATGGCCCACAAGGCTCATTTGCATAGTTACTGCATAATAGGCTTCTAGGACCTCAAACACCCAGTCAAAATAGAACAAAAACCAAAAATATATTTGCCTTTTTGAGCATGCTAAAGAAACATGGGGATCTGAGTACATAAAACAAAGACTGGGAGAACTAATAAGATCCTATTTGAAGGCAATTAAATGCCACATTTATGACTGTTAGAAAGAGAGAAGATGGCTGTAAGTTTCACAATTCAGTTATTTTATTCTAGCTCTGAATGCTCACTGACAGTTACAGGGATGCTTTAAAAGGATTAAGGAGGAACTATAGCAAAAATATTAAAATAATTAGAGTGCAACTTGATACTTGCCTTTTGTCTTAGTGTAGCAGCTAGGAGCACTGATTATGTGGTAGGTAGAATAAATACATCTGGTATAAATCCTGTCAGTTTCAAGATTTTCCATGCAGGGAAAAAGACAAAAAAGGAGGTGGATGAAAAGGCTAAGTAAGCCTTTTTACAGCATTTTTAATAATTGTGGCTTAATTGCATTTGTTACTTACATCCTCTTTCATGCAGATTGGAAATGTTGATCTCATATCTTTGGGAAGAGCAGTAGGTTTCCATAATCAAAAAGCAATATCCAGTCATCCTGTAATACTCATTTCCTTTTTTCTCCCTGTCCCCACATTAAGAAACCCCAACCAAACAACAACAAAATCAACAAAAACAAAAATCACAAAGAAAAAATAAAACCAGAAAAAGAAGTTAAGTTCTACTTAGAAGTGGTTAAAGGTGAGTTGAAGGAGGCAGGCAAATCTTAAGTTTGCAAAGCAAACTTGAGTAGCAAAAAGAGACTTTACAGCTTCTTGACCCATGATATGACTGTTATCAGGTTTGTGTTAAATATCACCTGATTTATATCAGCTTTAAGTCTCACAATCTATCTTCCATTTTCTGTAAGGGATGAAGAAAATGACATGGACATGATAAGGGAAAGATTATGGAAATCATGCTATCATGAAAATACTGTTTCAAAGTAGTTCCCATCATTAGGAACCATTATTAGACCATGAAAATTTAATCCTGGTCCTTAATCACATATGTTTCAGTATTTTGCTATTTGAATGTAAAAAGCAGATTCTTTGTTGTAGTTTCACATTCTGCAGTCTACAGGTGAATCTTTAGTATCACTGATCATGTCTGATAATGATGCCCAAAGTGTAGAATTTTTTTCCTTCTTGTCCAGGATTAATTTGGTGGGTGTGTATTTATATGCCTGATGCGAGTTTTTTGTTGCCCAAAGTTATCATCAATAAGTTAATATTTCACTATTTTAAGTGCCCAAATGGGAATTACGAAAGGATGCATGATTTTTCAGAATGCAGGTTGTATCTAGCATAATTCTGGATTACCATGTCTCATGTTGACCAAATAAAAGCAAATTAAAAATCAATAGCCAAATGCTGAAAGGCACTTTGAAGTTAGAGGTCTGGAAGATACAAAACCAAAACCAAACAAAAATGAGTCCTTGAATTTGTCTGAAAAAAAATGCTAGAATGCAAATAGCTTTGCTCATCAGACTTGTATTTGCTGGTTTCAGTGCTTACTGATAGCAGGAGAAAAATGTGTAGAGAACTTGTCTAGTACTTTACAGGTTTTTTTAGCCTATGAGATCCATTTCTGTCTTGGTGTGGTTTTCTGGTGGTGTTTTTGGGGTGTTTTTTTTCTGTGGTATTTTTATTTTTTGGGTGTTTTATGTGATTTTGGGTTTTTTTCTCAGACATTCAACTGATTTTAAACAACAAAGAGGGAAAAACACTATTTAGAACTGTGGTCATTTTGGTGGCAGGAAATGACACAAAAATCTTATTCTCTGAGGGAAAATAAACTTTATATCTAACTTTGAACCTCAGCTACTTGCTTAAGTAATATGATCCAGTGCTTTGCTATTCTTAAAGTGCCTTAATTTGGGGGGTGCTTCTTTTGAACTAAGAAGCATAAATAAAACTCATTATTCTTTTTTTCTTGAATCTCTGCTAAAATAACAACAACAACAACAAATATAGCACCTTTATGTCTGTTCTGCAGGGCATACATTTATTACCTAATGACCAAACACAGAGATGAACTTTCAGGAGAGTGAATGTCCATGACAACATGAGAATAATTTGCTGTAGTTTCGTGACATATTTTGTTCCACTAAATCCTATGACAGTGCAGTATGCTACTAAAAGTTTGAAAAACCTTTTAGATATTTAAAGCTACATGATCATTTATGATTTGGATTTGCTGATGACTCATCTCCAGCAGAATCAAAGTAGTGCAGAGCTATGCTTAGTACTTCTGATGGAAAAACTGAGTTGTATAACAGAAGAAACAAAACCTCCAGCATTTAAAGAAAAGAAAACAAGGCCAGAACCAGTGAAAGACCATTGTGTCATCCACAGTTGAGTAATTCTGACATAAAAAAGAATAAAAAGTAGTTATTTAGATACTTGTAAGCTTGATAGTTCAAAGAAAGCTCTTGATGATATAAATAAGGGAAGTCCTTTTTGAAAGTGTGATTTTTTTTTTTTGTATCTAGTAATTGCAAGAAATGATTGGCAAATTCTAATTCCACATCTTTTGAATATTAAGCCACTTCTTTATTAAGAAATTGTAACATGTAGCATATAAATGTAAAGGAAAAGTATGAAGAACTGTGTAAAGCTACGTGGCAAGGATGGAGTACACATAAAAAAGAGGTAAGTGCCTTCAACATATTACTATGAAAAAAGCATTTTTAATATTCCCTTCTCAAGAGCGTGCTGACAGTTATTCACTCCCCACATTTGAGCAATCATAGCCGGTGTGTGTTATAAAAAGATGAACTTTATTTGGAGAAGGAGGGAGAGAAACTAGTTTCATACCCTTTCTGAAATCCTGCCCTTATATGTTAGTGCAGAACACAATGTGTACCTTTACTGAATCATTATTACTAGCTGGAGTCATATTCTCTTAATTGAATAAAACAAAAAATTGACATTGATACTTAAAATTGCATGGGATATATTTAAGTACTTGCTTTACAAGGTCAAAAAATTCTGTCTATTACCTATGTGATGTGATTATCTGAAAATTATCTAATCACATATTATACAAACACTTTGGAATTTACAAGGACTTTTTCAGTAAAATAATGGCAGCAACTTCCACTCTATTGCTTCACTGTGCTGTCAGCAGGAAATATGCTGGCATACTAAAAACGCTCTCTTTGAGTAATACATGCTTTCCACTTCAGCAAATGAAAACAGACACAGGTTCTTGAAAAAAAGTAAAATCCATCTTTAAGTGAATATTCCTGTAGCTTTAATACCATGAGAGGATATGCTCATTACAATTACTTTATAACCATATATCTTTTTCTTGGAGAAACTTACTATTATGGTGGAAGCCTAATCTAACTTAATTGACAGTATTTGGGATCATTCACTGGAGAACTTAAAAAGAACTTGTTATTTGGGGATAAAAAGCAGCATTAAAAACATTGACTGTATTCTTGCTTTTCATTGTCTCTTTGACACAAGGTTATTTCTCCTCACATTTACACAGTGTTTTGCTGGCAAGGGTATCAATCACTTCAGGCTCTGTTTACATATTCCCCGCAAATTAGAAGGCATAAGGGCAAATTGTTATAGTTGAGTTCTCTGGCTTGTGAATTCTATCAAAATGACCTGCCTTCTTGTGAACTCTGAAGTGCATCTCAAAAACCAAGTGTTTTTCTGATTCAGGGACAGCCACTTGGCAGGAATTTGCATGTGCTGAAACTGTAGAGTGGACCTAAGTTGCTGAACAGGTTTGACCTTATCCATATGTGCCTTATTCTTTCTCACATCACACGCTGGTTTTGCTCCCTACCACACCAGATCTCAGGGACAAGCAGAAAGGTGTATCTAACAAAGTGCATGTGCCAAAGATGCTTCCTTTCTCCCCTGATTCTGCCTTTCCTCTTGGCTCTGTCTTAATATATGAATAAATGACTCATCTTCTGGGTCCTTGTAACTGATAGCTCGTGCTATCAGATATGTTTAAGTGACAGGCTAAGGCCAAATACATGTGGTGAGATTATCAGAGGATAGAAGTAGTCTTGCCTCTGTGCCCTCCATTTAACAAGTCTGAGTGGTAAATCTTTAGGTTTCTGTTCAGGTTTAGGTTTCTCTTGGCTGAAGTGCCTTGTGTTTTGTTAAAAAATAGTTAATCTTGTCTTAATTGATCATTTGAAGATCAATTGATGGAAAGGTAGCCTTAGTGGAAAGGTAGTGGCTAAATTAGGTAACTTAATGGTTTTCAAGCCTATACAGTTACTCTGGCTCTTCAGGAGCCAATCACAAGGAATTAAGTGCATGTAGCAAATCCTTCTTTAGAAAATAATGCTCCGTGACCTTAGGTTATATGCTCCAGTTATATTCCTTTTAATTGCATTTTCTACAAAGCTTCAAAAAAAACACAGATCAAAGGTAAACTGAACTCAGTCTAAAGTAAGTATTTCTGCTGGAAAAAGGTGGAGCTATAATATTTTAATCTGATAATATTTTAATCAAACTAAAAACACAGTTTGAAACAGGATTTTTTTTTTCTCCTATAGAATATATTAGCGTGTGTACTATGGCTCATATTTTTTCAAGTGAATAATTCCAAAGGTCATTACAGATTCTTTTCACAGCAGCAATTAATTTTTGTTTAGCTGTGCTCACAAACACATGCTTGTATTGTCTGCTAGAGAATTGAGCTTGTGTGCTTTCATGTGAGCTTGACTGTTGTGTATTAAAAATCACAGTGCAGTTCCTTCTCCCGCAGAGGAAGTGGGGAATTGGAAATAAGCTGCTGCAGTTTCAAAGTGAAAGTGTTTTGTCCTTTGTAAAGAACTTGACAGCCAAATGGATGGTTTGTTCTGGAACTCAAAGATATGTCACAACAGTTGAACAGACAAGGAACCCCCACCCCAGTTCAGGTACTGCTGGGACAGTGATTCGGGATGGGGATTTTTTAAGGTGTTTTTATTAAAGCAGCATCAAGTAAGAGAAACCTATTTCCCTTTGCTGAAAAGATCCTAATGACAGTTTACTTCACTGGATTGTCAGCAGCATGCTGGCTGCTGTGCCACCTGAATTTCAATTTCTTAATTTACAGCACAGATAAAATAGAATAGAGCTCGATCTCTGCTGCTCTTTACACTGGGCTTGTCTTATCAAGCATGAAGTTTGGCGCATTGCAAAGCTATTCAAGTCATTATCTGCTGAGGACCTCTTGAGCCATCTCTATCTCTGCAGTGTGCTGATAAGACAGCTGTTTCTGTAGCTGCAGTGTCTCTCTGGGCCTCAGTCTTCTTTCCGTGCAAACTACAGCTTTGTCACTGTGCCCTGATGCTGTCACTTTTTCTGTTGTGCAGTAATTCAATCCAAGCACAAAAGAGGTTGATGGCAGGAACTGACTAGCAGGTGACATAGTCTTATTTTACAATTAGATGTGCATTTCCCATTGATGGAAATACAAATCCTTAATAAAATAAACTATCTCAGCTGTGGTGCAGCAGCAATCTGCCTTTTCCTGATCGCAGTATGAAACAAGTAAATATATAACAGTTTAGATGAATAGACAACTTCTTTCAGGTATTACTTTTTTTTCCAGACAAAGGTTCCACAGTTGTCTGTAGAAAATCTGAGGAGTTGTGGTTACCTTTTGTGGAGATACCTTTTCAGTCTCAACTGAAAAAAAAAAAAAAAAGTGAAACATCCCCCTTTCCTTTCCCTACCTAAATGCTAACCTCTTTTTGGCAATATTTTTTTTTTTAAATTCAGACATTACTGTGTAATAGAAAATTATATAGTAGCATCAGTTGCAGTGTTCATACTGCTGTAGTTTAGCACAATGTCTGTATCTTATGACCGAAGAGAGTCTCAGAGAAGAAGTAGGTAGAACAATCCCACACCCATACTGAAGACCATGCAGGTATGTTTTGTCCCGGGAAGTGTGTGTCTCAAGACTTGGTCTAAGACCCTCATGCGTGTCAACGTTTGTGAAAAGAATGGGAACAAACGTAAATTACCCCTAGTAAAAGAACCCATAGAGTCCCGGGGGTTCAGTAACACACAGGCACAACACACACACCCATTGTTTTGACGGCATCTGAACACCACAAGTCAAGAACCATTTGTCCGAAGTGCTCGAGAGGGAGTGCCAAGCCCACACGGATATCACGCACAGTATCGAGGTGCTTTTCTGAGGGTAGGGAGGGGACGTTCCCCTTCCCCGGGAGCGGCCCTTCCGCGGACGCGCCGGGGCCGCGCCGCTGTCCGTGGTGCTGAGGCGGTGGCCGCGCGGTTCGCTGCCGTGCCAGCCACCCCGTGGGCAGCGGGCGCTTCTTCGCTTGCTTTATTTCTTATTTTTTCACTTTCATTAACAAAAAAAATAAAAACAATAACAATTTTTAAAAATACCCCTCCGTGCTAGCCGGTAAACATTTTTCTTCCAGCCCAATTTGCTGCATTTACTGCCATTCCCTGACCACTCAGTTCCAGCCAGAGGATTCAACAGGGTTCAGCACGCCTGAACAACCAGAGCTCTTCTCTCCTCCTACTTCTCTCCTTCCATGTTCAACGCCTATTTAATAACCCATACACGTTTTAGCTAAAGGCTATGTCCAGACATCCAGCTACTGCTAATCATAAAGACTTCTTTTCAGACGTATTACTTAAGCAAAAGGGAACTTCACAGGAAAGTGTTTTTCCAGGGAGAATGGAAAATTTAGCTTTCCTTCTGACATTGCTGGAATCAAGGGCCTCTAAATACACATCAGAAATGAAAAAGGCTGATGACAAGGCAATTTGCTAAAACAGTTATTTTCTGCCTAATTTCACTTTAGCACTGTGTATTGACAAACATGACAGATATGAGTAGTTATTGGTAGAGATACTAAGCCTCGAAAGAAAATGCATAAAGTTTGAATTTTGTCTCTAAAAGCTGGTCACTAATTATAGCTGGAAGATTATTCCTTTTGGGTGGGGAGTGTTGGCGGGAAGATGGAATCAGGAGTCCTGAATATCAAACCTGACAGGGAAGCTGCTGAGAACGAGTCCTTTAATTTGCTAAAAGTTCAGGAAGGCACTCTTCTGGTTTCTAACTGCATACATTTTGCATTTTGCCATCCACTTTAAGCAGAGTTTCTTTAGTTCTAAAACCAGATGTGTATTTACACCGTTTTAAAACTGGGGGGGAGGGGGGGGGGGCGGGAAGGGCCTGACATATTTGGGGGTATTGAGTAAATGCGCCAGACTGCTTAAGAAATCATCTAAACATTTTTATAAAATTTTCTTCCTTTCTCTCTTTTTATACATTAACAATGTTCTCATAAGAAACATTTTTTTTTTTTGCTTAAACACATGAAGGAAGAAAGTAATAAACAACTAAATCTAGTAATTCTGAAGACAGAAACATTGTGCACAGTTTTTATAGATGTTTTCTACCTGGTAGAACAAATAATACTTTCAGTACTTTATTTCAGAGATTTCTATCTAAATATGTATAAGACTTGTTATATATATATAAGACTCCTATAGAATAAAGAACCTGAGCAGCCTAATTTTGGTATCATTAGGAGACTTTCAGAAGCAGTTCTGCGGTATCAAAGGGTAAAATCTGCCATAATTAAGCAAGTCTGAGCCTCAGACATAAGCTGAGAAAGTGTAGACCTTTCTGAATACTTACACTGCTAAGAACACAATTTATACATACATCCACAAACTGTGTGTGAATAGACATGACTTCATGTAGGACCTTTGTATAAACAGCGTTGAGAAAGTAGGCACCCCCACCCAAATCCTTATTCAGTCCTTGGAGCCAGTAGTTTGCTACTTGTTCCACCAGGTAGTTATTCACCTTTTCGGAATGCTGCTGATTTAAAAAGTTGGTGATACATTGTTAACGATCAGATTGTGTGTTCTAGAAAAACATCAGATGCATTAAGCATAGAACTAATTATGTAAAATGTAAAATCAATCCCTGTGTAACTCTCCGTTGTTGTCACAGTAGTAGGATAGGTAAATAATAAGAAACAGATGATACACAATTCATTGTATATCATTTATAAACACACAGGGACAGTCTCATTGAAATGCTATGTCTCTATTTGAAATCACATGCCTCTATTTTTGTGCCCTGCTACAGGCAAATGGCAGAATAGTCTAAATAAGCATTTGCTTTCTGCAGGGTGTAAGTGCTTTGCTATTGTAAATACATGACACACACTTGTGTTACAGAAGAAAAACCACATCTAGGAAGCACTTCTGATTCTGAAAAGAAATCATCAAGTGCAGTGAAGGTCAAACAGTATGGAGAGTAAAAGGCATGCTTCAGAATATAATGCGGGATTGTTTCTTCTGTACAACACCTCTTTTCTTTGCAAACATGTTTGCTCTGCAAGACAAGAATTGACTACATCATGAATAAAAGCTCCTTCCTTCCACCACTTCCTTCCTTCTGCCACTTCCTTCCTTCCAAAATGTTTTGGAAGTATTAATATTATTATTTAACACTCATTAATATATCCACGCCTGTAATAACAAACTTGGCACACTTGCGGTCACAAATGGGCGGAGTGGAGGCATAAAAAAAAAAAAAAAGCCAAACAAACAACAACAAAAAAAAAAAAAAAAAAAAAAAAAAAAAAAAAAAAAAAAAAAGGCCTCCTTCTCGGCAGCGCTTCTTGCGAAGGAATGGTGGCACCGCGCGCCGGCCGCCCCGGCCGTGCCGTGATGCGCCGCCCCGCGCCCACGTGGCTGACGGAGCCGCGCCGCCGGAGCAGGGCCTGGCGCCTCGCGGGCCGCGCTGGGAGCGGCGCGGGGCGGCCGCAGCGCCACGCCGGGGCCCGCCGGGCCCGCCCGCCCGCGCGCGCGGAGGCGGCCCCGCGCGGCGCAGCGCACGCTGAAGTGCGGCGCCATGCGCCCTGCCGGAGTGGCGGCCCGCGCGGCCAATGGGCGGCCGCCGCCTCGCCGGGGGCGGGGCGGGTGGGCGGCGGCCGGGCCAATGTGGGCGCGCGGCACCGCCAGCAGCCTGCGTTGCGCCGGGGTGCGGGGACGCTGCCGCGCGTGGCGCCGGGGTAGGCGTGGGGCGGCTGCCTTGCGGGGGGGCGGGCGCGGACGGACGGACGCGGGACGGGACGCGGCCGCTTCTGGACGGACACACGCCCCCCGCCGCGTCCCCGCGGCCGCGGCACGCAGACGCGCGCACCCCGGCGCGGCGGCGGGCAGGAGCCGGGCGGCGGGGCTGCTATAAATCTGCGGAGCGGTCCGCCTCCCTGCGAGGCACGGCGCGGCACCGCACGGCGTCGTTCCCCCTCCCCCCACGCACTCAGCGATGCTGCAGTTGGCTCGGGTGGCGAGCCGCTAGGAAGTGACCAGCAGGGAGGAAGGGAGAGAGAGCGTCTTTAAAATCGCCCTTCCACCCTTCTTTTCTTTGTTCCTTCATTTCTCCCTCCCCTCGTTTTGTTCCATTGGGTTGCGAAAGGAGGGTCGTCCTGTCACTCTCCCCCTTTTGAGTTCTCCCGTTTTCATTTTTTAATTTTCTAATTTTTTTTAATTTTTGATTTTTCCCCCCTAGTGTCGGACTGTTGGGGGTGGGGGAGGGAAAGGATTTTTTGGTTTTGGTTTGGTTTGGTTTTTATTTGCTTCCTTTTATAACTATCAGCAATTTAGCTCTTGTCTGTTGCCTTGAGAGAACTATCCTTTTACTCCTGATCGGGAGAACTACACCGTTACTTTTTTTTTTTTCTTTTTTTTTTTTTTTTTTTTAAATCCGAGGACTGGAAGGTAAGTCATGGCTTGATTCTTTCCGTTATTGTACGTGTCCGATAGGGTCCACGCGACCCATTCCAGAGGTGCATGCCTTGTAGAATTATGCTGATCACCTGCTGTGTTTGCTCCGTATTGACACGGTTCGTGCCGACGGCGCTGAGTGAGGCTGTTCGTGGCTGTAGCAGCATGCCCGCGGAGCTGAGTTGATGAAAGTGTTTGCAGCGTGGGGAGGGCAGCCGCTGAAACTGGGGGACCGCACCGCGCCCACGCAGGATGGCATGCGCATCCTTACCTGGGCTGGCCCAGCCGCAAAGTTCCCAGCGTGACCGCGCCCGTCCAGTTCCGGATACGTCTCCTTGCGGGGAGTATCCGAGGGGACGGGCCCGCACCGCTCTGGTGAAGGGAGACGGTATCACTTTGAGGAGATAAACTCGCATTTTCAGATTAGCCGGGATAAGGCTCTCCGCGCCTAACTGCATTAGCCGCACGGCTTTTTTTTTGGCTTCCTGCGGGGCTGGGAGGCGACTGCGTGCCACGGCGCACAAAGACGCGGTCGGCAGTATTGTCAGCGGGTGCGGAGGGCGGGCGGTGGGCTGAGGCGAGCGCTGAGCTTTCCCGGAGAGAAGTCTATTACCGTCGGGCGGGGCGGGCCCGTGTCTTTTCGTGGGGATGAGTAACCCGCCGCGGGAGGGGACGCGTCCCTTTGTTCGGGGGGTCGGGGCACTGCGCGGCGGTGCATGGGCAGCGTGGGCGGGGCGGCCCCGATCTCTGTCCGTGGTCCTAGCGGGGCGGCGGGGGACGGGGACAGCGGTCGCCTCGCGCGAGGAAAGTGTGCGGCAGGGATCCCAGCGAGGCTCCGGGCAAAGGGACGGACGGGGCGTCCCGTCCTCGGGCGCTTCCCCCGTCCCCTCGCCCTTCGTCCCCGCGGCGGTGGGAGGGTCAGGGCAGGAGAAGGCGGCGATGGTAAACGCTGTTGCTGCAGCTTGTGCTACCGGCAAAGACCGGCCCCGAGCACTGCCATTGTTGTTTAATTTATGCTGCTGCCAGCACGCTACACCGTACCCATCTATTTCACATACGAAAATACTAATGTGATATCTATACGCGCGAGGCAAATGGATAATTACACATCAAGTCCTTTTCAAGGACCAGCGGCGAGGCGGTGTATTTTGACTAGTCGTTGCAGCGCTGGGACGGCGGGGGACATGCATTCCCGCGGGAATGGGACCTCCCCTCGCCAGCAATGACAGCCTCTTGGGCGCTCGCTGGAGCGCTGCCCGCGCGGAACGAGCCGCGCGCAGGAGCGCAGCCGCGGAGCTCGGCAGCCGAACCTTGCGGCGGGCGAAGAGGGGTGCCCTCGCCGTCGGGCGCCTCCAGGGAACGGGACGGCGCTCTCAGAGTGGCTAATGCGCGTCGCAGGTCACGGAGCGCTCGCTGCCGCTGCGCCCCTTCGGGCGGGCGGCTTGAGGGCTCATTCGCCCCACCGAGCCGTTTCCGGAGAGGAGGCAGCGTGGAGCCTCCGGGGCCCGACACTTTATAGGGAAAGACGGCCAGTCGGGGAGCCTTAGGGCGATGGGCTAGCACTCTGGGTATCCTGCCTCTGACTCTACTGGGGACGGGGAAGGCAAGCTCCCGCCCCATCCTGATCAGCAGACTCCGCTGCTACGCTCTCCCCGCCGCCCCAAGGCGCTCGGCAGCAGTCGCGGAGGAGGGCCCGCCCGGCCTTGGCTCCCCGAAGTGCCCGCGTTGCCCGGGGGCGCGGCCCCGAGGGCGCGGACTTCTTGAGTGGCCGCCGGCAGCGTCACTCAGGCGGGTGGCCGCGGGGGCGGGCTGTGTGGGCCTTTATCTGCCCGTCACCGACCTACTCCTCGCTGTTGGCGGCCGGGCGAGTGCGGGACGGTGGGGTGGCGGGAGCACCAGAGCCATCAGGTGAGGCAGGGCGCTGCGCCGCTCCTCGGGTAGCAGACACCTTTCCCCCACTCTGCTCCCAGCCTCGGACGGCAGCAGCGGTAACCAGGCTCCGCGAAACTCGCCGCTGCTCCAAGACGGCGAGCAGAAGGAGTGCCGGTCCCGGGCTGCTCAAAGAAGGGCGGGTCGAGGGGCTGGGAACAGAGACGGGGCTTACGGGGAGCCATGCGGTCTTGGCAGAGGCGCGCCGGGACGCCGGATTCGCCCCGGAGGAGGAGTGGAGGAGAGCTGGAGCCGGAGCGGGACTGTAGCCCGCGCGGGGAGCACGGCGGGAAGGCAGGGCGGCCTGGGCTACGGGCCGCCGGCGCATGGCCAGGGTACCCCCCAGCAAAGGGTAAAGGTAAATCAAGGCGTGTGCGGAGACCTTCACCGTCCCCTACTAGTGTAAGTGACTGGTGGTTTTCTGCCAGTACCGGCTTGTTGCGGTCTGGGTTCCAAACTCCAAGATACTGGTGGTGGTAGATTAAGACGGGCTTCTTGACAGTTGCGGGCAGTGGGAGTTTTTTTATTCTGCGAACGGTTACTTCATCCCCTTCCCCCTGTCCCGTACGAGATGAGTTTAATCGCCTTTTGCTTTAACCTTCGTGCTTTTGACTGTTTCCTTTATCCCGCCTCCCCCCCCCCCCCCCTTTAGTGTGGCAATTATTTGGTGCTTTAACACTTATCCCTCAGACAAAACATTGTTCAATAAACCCTTAATGCTGTTTAATCAGCAGCATCTCTCTGAATGACTTTCACCCCACCTATTTCTCTAGCGTGGCCCTACCACTCGAGCGTCCTCCCATTCTCCCTCTGAGTGCTCCCATTCTCCCCGCAAGCTGCACTCGCCGCCTTGTTCGCGTCTGACTTTGCTCTAAGCGGAGCGCTTATCCACTGTGGCGCATCTGCCGCCTTCTGAGCGCGCCCTCCGGCGCGGCGGAGCCGTGGGGCAGCAGAGGGCCGCGGTGGAGGGCGCGGGGCTGTGTCTGGCTGCGGAGGAGCCGCAGGGCTGCCCGCCGCACCTGCGGGGCGCGGGGGGAGCCGAGCCGCGCCCGCGGGCGGGGCTGCTGCGTGGCCGGCGGCAGCGCTCCGTCCGATGGAAAAGGTGCGGCGGGCCCGGCGGAACACCTGGTCCTGCCTGGTGCCGGCCTTCCGCCCCCTCGCCCCGGGGGAGGCGGTGCGGAGGGTCCCGCTCTGCGAGTGGGCCCTGCTGGGCTGGGGAGTTCCCGCGCTGGAGAGGGGAGCCGGGGGTGGGGGGGATGGTATGGGATGGGAGGGTGCACGGCTCAGATGCTTTGTTTTTTTGGGGGGGTTACGTCGCGCTAAGTAGTCAAGTGTCGCACCGGCGTGGCGCGTCCGAGCTTGGTCAGACTGAGGGGTCGTCACCCCGTCATCTCTGCCTTTAGCACAGAGCATTACCAGGTTCGGTGTATTGCCTGCCTTTTCAGATTGCCCTGCCCCGGAAAAAAAAATCCCCTTCTTGCCTTGAGTACGTGGAGAGTGAGTTGATTTTGCTGCAACTGCAAACCGCTGATGGTGAGAGCTCTTGGAGTAGCCAGGCAGCTCGGTACCCCTTTGAGCTTGTTCCTCACTCGGTACCATCCGTTTAAATTCAGGTGTTACTTGTTAGGACTGGAAAGCTGATAGTTATTAAAAAAAATAAATTCCAGAAACCATGCAAAACGCACAAGAAAATTTGTGTATATAAAATAGTCTTTGATAGTAGTTTATTCAGTTTAAGTCTCTGAGACTAAAAGGTGTTGCCATATTTTTTAAGTTTTGAAGTCAGCCTTTGTTGATAAAGTTTAGTAGCTACTTAGGATGTCAGTGTCTTGTGTTCTTACAGGTGATACTGGATAAAGGTGTAGCACCTAATGAATTGAGTATTTCAGGATGTGTGTATTTTCTTGAAAAGTAATAGGTTCTCAATTTTTTGTGCTGAAAAACTCCTTGCCATTTGACTTTGTCTTTACTTCGATGGCAAATTTTATATTAAACTGGGGGGGGCTAGAAGGTGTTCGGGAAATTTAGTTGAGGAAGCACAATGGTTTTAGTTTTAGCTTCAGTTTTCCTTTTTCATTCTGAATCCTGAAGTTACATTCAGGTTTTTTCATCTCCTTTCTCTGACCTTTTGGAAATGTTGTATTAGGTGTGATAGTTCTTGCAGTGGACTTTGAACTTTGTTTCTAGCAATTATGCATAAATAATTTTGTTTGCAAATATAAAATTGACAATTCTATATACATGGTGTACAGTGGAATATTACTTAATTGTAGAGAAATGTAGATATTTGAAGTTTTTACGGTGGTACATTGTGGAGCATTTGTAACTACAGACACATACTAATGACCTTGAAATTACTAAGGAATTTTATCAGGTGTATTCAAATCTGACAAAGCACATCTTTAATGGCCCTTTCAAATGTCTGCTGGTTGTACCCGCACTGATATTTCTGCCTTAGCAATAGATGTCTTTATTTTATGTGGTTTTATTCTGGTGGAGTGGTTGATCTTTTCCATGTGCAGTGGAGATTTTTAATTGATTTAGTCTTTGTGGTGGATATGTCTTAAATATGCTCCCATTTACATAAATATCTTGCTTTTATTAGGGTGATCACGCTAGTGTATTATTCCTGCAAGTAAATTTATTGTGACTTTACCATATTAATGTGACATTGATTTTTATTCTTTTTCTTGGATTCCTTTTAATTGCTGTTTTTTGAATGGAAGGGAAAGATTTACCTACTGCATTTCCGAAAATTGAGAACTAGCATAGTTAAGACTGAGCTTGGTCATCTAGGTAAAAAAAAAAAAAAAGACAGAAAACCTTGCAGAGTATGTCCCAGATTTCTACATGACAGTATTCAACCTACAGTGAAGGCTAAAGCTGAATTCTATGAAAGTCCTTGTAATATTAAGATAGAATTTTTGAGAGATAGAGCTAAGCATGCTTTAGATGGGGACTAGGTAGGAAATAGATGACATATGATCTCGTGTTCTAAAAGCCCAAGGAATAGTTCAATGCTTTCTTGTGCTTTGTAAAATAAGTCAATGCTCCTGCAGATACAGACTTTGCAGTTAAAAATAGTACAAGGATGCAAGCACAAACTTCTCTCTTCAGCAATGCAGAAATGCTGCTTTTATAGGTAAAACTTTTGTCTTACAACATAATGGCTTTTGATTGTATTTGTGGTCAATGATGTTCTTCATAGCAATAAAGCCGATTGTGAGCTAATGGATAAGCTCAATTTGTGATGAATATGCATTTCAATATTGCTTTAATGCCATCTTCACTTTTGCTGAAATGCTTTTCTAATAGATACTAGTGTCTGCAGAGGACAGTGAGTGTTACCAGCTGTTTCTAACATTTGAAAAGTGTGAGAATGTTGCTTTAGCGCACAGATTTCTTTTTCTGACAGCCCCCAAATCAATTGAAAAATCATGACATTGTCCGGCAGGATTAGCTGATGGTGTTTTGACATCTGTAGTTACACTTCTGAAGGAAGCTGCTGGATGTTTTTTTGATCTTGCCTGCGTAAAATCTACCTAATTTGATGCACTCAGAAGGATTAGTTCTGGAGAAGCTGGCATAAGACAATTTGTAAGTTTTAGCTACTACAGCTGGTGTGCCACATCAGGATGTTTTGTTGCCTAATCCATATTGAAATTCTGAAAGTCATACTGGAAGTCTCTGGTGGCTAAATAACACAAGTAGGCTTCTTGAATGATTCCCACTGAAGCTCAGACAAGCTGCCAATTCTGAGCAAGCTGCTTTTGCTCAGTAAGAATTGTTTTTATTTGTAGGGTCTCCTTGCATCTATATGCTCACAGAACACCTAAATGCAATGCTAAATCTAACAGAATCTGTGATAAGAGACCTAAATGCTAGTTGGTATTCAGTGTATTTGGAAGAAGAGCATGTGTTTCACACAGACTTTCTGACCTACAGCTTTGTAATAAGTACATCTTGGAAAGATGACCTCAGTGAAACACTTGGCTTTAGTAGTCAGTGGTTTTATATGGACTGCAGGTTTTCAGCTTTAAAATTAAGCAAAAGAGAAACAGCTCAGGGCACAAATTTGAAGAATGCTTTCTCAGAAACTTGCTTAAAAATTCTAATGCCATGTTAAGTTTTTGAAGTAGCTCACAGTCTAAATTCAACTTGGCTGGCAAAATATGTGGAATTTTAAGAGCAGTAATTACATAATGTGGAAAATTGTAATGGGAAGATCTTACTTTCATATGTTTAAAAATTGTGAATTTGGAACAAATTTTGATGTTTTCAAGGTGGAGATGAAACTAGTGTCATACTGTTTCTGTTCTGTCTGAGCCTTGTGGTACTCCTGTACTTAAGCAACAGGGGTTTTAATTTGTTTTGGTAGTTATAGTAAGCCCCAATGTAATGAAGGTTTAAAAAAAGCTGTGATTTCTTGATAAAAGTGGAGATGAGATTTAGGTCTTTAAAAGTGTGAGCATACCAGCCAAGGATCAGAATGTGAATAATTTTCGGCGGTCTTGAAGTTCACGTAAAACATTAGTGATACCGATTATTCATTCCCTCACATGGTCATGATACTGCTGATGGCTGAAATAGTCCAGCTGCTGATCAGAAACTGCAGAGATTCTTAGTTTAGATGAAGCTGTAAGATGTTACAAGGATGAGTAGCTTGATTTGCTGCAGTTAGCAAAGAAACAGGGTTATCCATGTAAAGCCACTGCGGCTGCCCAAATGATGCAGAAACTAGAAAATACCTGAGGTAGTGGAAACACGGATTGTGTTAATGATGTAAGACTCATTTCTTACTTCTTCATCTGAGTGTGGAGTAGAGGTAGAAGGAAAGCATTATACAATGGAAGGTAACTGAATTGCCATAACATACTATGAAGTGTGCATATGCAGTCTTGTGAATACTTACTACCTAAGTACTGGCAAAAGAGGGAACACTTTAGCATTCAGATAGGTTGTGAGGCAGTCTACACAGAGGTAGGAAGGAGTGCTCAGGGTGTCCTGGAATATTCGCTGTGATGTGTTGAGCAGCCTTTCTGTAAGTCTGTGCTGATTGCATTTGCTTTCAGATTGCTCTGGATTTACCTGAATAAACTTTATGTATTTTTATGGACTAAAACTGCTGTTGAGTGATGGCTGGAGTATTGATGTTCTTCTGTGCCTTAAATCTTGATGTCAGAAAAGAAGTTAGTAGGATTTGTTTTACAGAATGGATGAACAGAATTTTTCTTGGAAATTCAAATAAGTATTTAGCGGCAAATGCCTTAGTCACTTCCTCTTATAAGGGTTGAGAGAAGGAGATTCAGCCATGAAAGAGAAAGGTAATGTAAATTGAACTTCTCTACCAGTCATGTCCCTGATGATTGTGTTTTGCAATACTGTTATTATGTATTTTTTCAGAAGTAGAATTGCATACTAGAAAGGTTGGTTTGAGCCATCTTTTCTGTGGTTTTTTTTTTTAATGGCCTGTTGTTTATTATTTATGTTGATGAAAATTCGTGCAGTATTACCTGCAAGGAGGTACAGGAGGCGTCATGTCAGAAGATAGTTTGGATGCTCTGTGCCATTTCCACCTAGCTGCATTGGCGTGAAGAGGTAGAGATTTTAGTGGGTTTTGCAGTTATTCAGACTGTATCTGCATGTAATGGGGAATAAACATTTGAAATGGGCTTCTTGAGCTGGCTTTGTCTCTAATTCCTAAATGAGTAGTAGATACATTCCAAAAATTCACATTTATGGTACCTGAGGTTTTTTTAGGGATAGATCTGCTTCTGAGAGTCCTGAGCTTTAGACTTGTCTCTCCATATACTGGGATTTGGACAATCGGCCTTGGTGTCCAAGAGGCTGTTTTTGTGCAATATTATGGAAAGCTTGATATTAAAATACCTTAATGTAAAAAAAATTGGCTAAGGATGTATGTCATGGTAGTGTCTGATGTTAATAATATAACTATAAAGTGCCTTCAAGAAGTGGTTCCCTGGGGTAGACTTGGTGGGGTAGATAACAAAATTTATGAATAAAATATGTAAAGACCAGAAAAAGGGCAAGGGTTTGTCTGCCCATTCTTCAAACTTGGCCTTATAAGCTTGCTGCTTCTAGTTTTGTGTTTGTGGCATGTGATTTTTAGTTTCAGTACCAAAGTGGAGAACTTCTCCAAATCTTACTTGCGATTAACTTATTTTCTGAATGCATTCTTAAAGTTATGGTCTTATCCCTTACATGCTGCAGGAACAGCTATGCCTGGACTTGAGCAGCATCTTTGGAGAAAGGTGTGCTGAATGGTGAGATAGTTTTTGATAGCTCATGGAACCAGTGGGGCGAAAATGTACTTGTTTACCTACAGAAGTAGTTAAGGCTCCTTGCACCGCTGCTTGAGGTGACCTTGTGAGAAGTGTGTGCAAAGTGGTGAGGAGGAGGAGAAGAAGGTGGTCCCTTATATGTCTGGTCTAGTAAAGAGTGTTTCTCTTTAATAGAGAAAGGAAGATGGATGCAGGAGAGAGTCGGTATTGCGACCTTCTGTCTTGGCAAAGGAGAAGATTGTTAATGGGGTATTTTGATTTCTGAAGTTGCTTTGAGCTTATGCATACATAGCCATTGAACTGGAATGGGCAATATATTTAAGGAATGGTAGCATAGGAACTTTGTTTGTTTCCATTTTATTTTTGTAATGAAGTCTTTGTTTCAGTGCCATCCATTTTGTTTGTCCTCTTGAAATGCTGGAACATTAATGCTGTGACCTCTGTTTTTATTATCCATTAGCATTAAATTTTATAGGCATTAACCCAGCCCAGTTTAAAGGTGGAACAAGATCTTGGGATTTATTTAAATTTTCTGTGTCTGCTGTTCATCTCCATTCTTGATCCAGGAAGCATAACTAGAGGTGAACACTTACTGGTTGCCTATCACAGTTGATTTAAGAAAGGCTTTTAAATATTTTAAATTTAAATCTTAAAATCTTAGTACCTTCTATAATTGTAATTAAGGGTATTATTTTTACCTCTAGTAACACGTGTGGAAATCTCATCAGACATCCTGGTGTGGTTCATTTCCACCCAAATAAGCATTAGAAGCTGCTTTCTGTTTCCAAAAGAGGGACAACGAAAGTCATAACTCTAAAACACCATATGCTGCTTGTAACAGACTATACGTGTACTGCATGCATGCAGTAGAGAAGAAATTAGTGTATTAATGAGTTTGACTTTTTAATTGTTACGTGTTTGTACCTTGAGCTACAAGCCCAAATTGAGGTCCTGACCTAAAACTGCTATTGCTAATCTGGCCAGAGCACACATTCTGAAGGGAACTGGAAAACTGCTGACAAAGTGAACTGTATAAAGTGAAGAAGACTGTAGAAGCTGCTTCTGCATTCCGATAGCTAAACTGTGAAACTTGGCATAGCAATAGCACTTGCCTTGGACTGTATCCATGGTTGAGCTGTTGGTAGGCAAGATGAGAATTACAGCCTCATTAACCAACTGAGTAGCTGAATTTTTTCTGTAACAGTTGAGCAAACTGAAAAAAAATTAAATGGAGTCATGCTTGTCTTTTGCTAAAGGCTATTTTTATAAGAAAAGTGGTTCTTGTACTGAAATTCTTCTGCAGCAGTGCAGCTAAATGATACAAAACTAGCCATTGTGCTGAAATTATAACTGGGCTTTCTTTCTTTTGTGTGGAAGGTTTCATGTGCAACTTAGATGTTTGAGATGGTGACTGTTTCTATGTTGAATGGTATAATGACGATGACACATGCAAAGATTTGAGCAACCTAATCTAGTGGAAGATACCACTGCTGATGGCACAGGTGTTGGAACTAGAAGATTTGAAGATTGCCTCCAATCCAGACCATTCTGTGAAACTGTGAAGCAGTTTTCTGTGCAAGTTTGGTAGTGTTAGAAGTGTAGAACTAGCTGTTACAAAAGTAGTAGATACTGCAGACTTTTGCTGTGGCAAAAATCTGTTTTTCTTTTGTGGATACAGTTTTCTTGATGTTTACAAATACTGTGTGTTGTGAAACCAGGTGGAGTAAGGGTTACTTGTTTTGAACATTTTTAGGTGTTCTGAAATGAGGAATGACGGTATTCCTGAAGGAGTGCTAAGTCAAATCGCCTGTCTTTGGAGTTAATTGCATAGAATGATTGCATGCATCAGGTTTGCTGCTTGAAGCAATGCACAAGAACAGAAAATGAGTTGATAGTTTTTGTTGGGGTTTTTTGGGGTTTTTTTTTAGGTTTTTTTGTTGGTTTTTTTTTTTTGGTTTTTTGGGTTTTTTTGTTGTTGTTTTTTGTTTTTTTAATCTTAAGTGTGCAGTATCAAATTTAGCTTACATTTCTCAATAGCAATCTTGAGTAATCTTTGTTCTGAAAGAGTGTCCAAGATCAGGGACCTAAATTTTGTGGCTGCTGGTACTACTTGCTCAATTATTAAAATACTGAAAATTAATGACCATCTAATTGTAGCTATCCTCCTGTTTCATAAATGGGGTTGCCTTGCCCTTTTAAAATCTGATTTATGTATCTTTTTGTAACTTGCTTGACCTGAGATGGCTGTGTTGTTTTTGTCTGCATACATCTCAAAACCTCTGCTTGTGAGGGTATTGGGAAGAGCTGTAGACATGTGGTTATTCATGTGTTCAATCCAAATTAGGATAACTGTGAGTAAACTGCTATCAAATGCAGTACATGCAGGCAGGATTTCACATTGACCTACACAAAAGGGTGTGAAATGGTACAGTCAGGAACAGCATGATAATGCCTGGGCATCTTCAAACACTTGAATGTGAGTGGTACGTTTGCCGTGTTTGATGTGTATGGACTGGAGAGTTAGTTGATTCTCCTTAGGAAAATTGGGAAATTGTGCAGCACGATTAATAAATAGGAATAAGACCCTCAGTTTCATGAAACATGAAAAGTGTTATGGATGTAGCAAAGAGGTGAAGGTACTTTTTGTACCTGAATGCAATATGAATTGTTTGAGTGGTGCCAAAATTTTGCTTGTTACCCAAATTTATGAATTTGTAAAGCTAATCAGCCTCCTGATCTGTCTAAGATGTCCTTGACTCCATGCAACTTTCAATGTTTGAAAACTCGGCAGACCTGGCAGTGATGCCAGCAGGGCTAGGGACAGAAAGCCCTGAGCCCTGGCAGGCAGTGAGCTGTGTTGGGTCATAGAGAGAGGGAGTGAGGGAAAGCTTTTCTTTCCACTAGAGCTGTTGGGCAGTGTGTGTGCTGTCCACAGAGATGGATGGTGGTGTTTGCCTCCTTGGAGAGTTTTCAGCCTGTACAGTATAACGGCCTGAGCAATCTCACCACATGGCTGATCTTACTGGGGGGAGGGGGGGTTGAGACTGGAGATGATCTGAAGTTCCTACTGACCCTAATGACTCATCTGTCTACCACTTTTGCCACAAAACAAAATGCATTTACTGGACAGAGAGCTGAGGCATGGCAGAGTTTGGGTGTTACTTTTTTTTTTTTTTTTTTTTGGTAAACTCAGCTGTGGTTGAGTCAGAAACACCAGCACAGTATGAAACTACTGGCTGTTCTTATGAGTGCATTTCTAGGTGAAGTTCAGTCATTTGCACAGTTTTAACAGTTGTAACACTGCTTTGACACTCTTCCAGTCTTTAGGTATTTGGGATAGTAATTGGACAAATAATATGACTAGCTACTGTATGTTGCCCTTATGAGTCTACTTTATGCTTAGAGCATATAATCAGTCAGCACTTTTTCAACAAACTTTTTCATTAATGGTTGTAGACCTAAATATTTACTAATTCTTAGGGGTTGTATGACGCTGTTCTTTTGAGAGAAAATAATTTAGTTGTCTTTTCCTCTGTGCAGGTTGGCTTCTTAAAAGAATAAACAGTGATCTGTCCAAACTTGTTCTCCTGGTGGAGATCAGCCTAGAGGCACATATTTAGATTTTAAAGTAGTCTCAAGAGTCCTCTGGGAGCTAAAAGTATGTACCTTTGCATGAACCACTTGAGAGTAGTGGGTGATCAGAAGGCTTTTCTGAAAATCCTTAAGGGCAGTTTCAAATGACAATCCTTTGACAACTGGAGTGATTAGTATGATGATGTAATTGATGGCCTCTGTGTAAGAGGTGAGATATAACAAGCAAGCTACTGGCCAGCAGTAGCCCAGTCTGTGTCAAATAGAAAATATTCAAAGTTGTTGCTTATGTGACAGTTTAGATGTGAGGTTTTCTGCCTTTTGTTTGGTTTGGGTTTTGTTTTGGGGATTTTTTTTTGTTTGGGATTTTTTTGTTGTTGTTGGATGGTTCATGTTTATTTTTGTTGGTTTGGTGTTGTTTTTTTTTAATGTGAATTTTGGTTCAGATTGTGTTTTGGGCACACCTCTCTGAGAGGATGTCTGAGTTTTGGCCTTGTTTAGACTTTCTAGAGACAGGCTGTATGATGTCTTGTGGATCAGGGTGCCTTGGTGTGGGTAATATCTTTCTTTGCTTGTTAGGACACCTTTTGGTAGATTAGGAGAGAAAATGTGGCTTAAAAGGAGATGAAAAATGGGAAGATGTGGCTTATGAGTCAGGAGATAGAAAATGGCTGTAAAGATTGAAGTAAGCCTGTTCATGGAGCAGTATCAGTCTGATAGATTTTATGGTGTGTTAGACTCTAATATCTCTGTTTATCCACATAACTTCTTTATTTCTAGCTTCCTGATTTCCGGAAGTGACTGTGGCATTATATAGTGAAGTGGTAACCTAAAGAGGGAAGACAAAGGACTAGGTATATGTATGTGCTTTTACACGAGAGGGACTTCTGTATGGCCATCAAAAACTGTAATACCTTTGTCTAAAACTACTTTTGGCAAAAATGCTTCTGTCAGATACTTCTGTGCACAGTTGTGAGCTGATAGTGTGTGAAAGGCATGCATTTTTGCCAATTAACAATAATACCAATTGATCGCAACTTGTTTCTGTCAACAGTACCCTATTTTCTGTCCATTGTTCTGTGTTCTATTATACTGGATGATCTCAGGAGGATTAGGAAGGAACTCCTGGCCATGAAAAGAAGTGACAGCAGAGAGGGTGAGGATTGTAAATAGCTAAGGTATTGCTTCTGGCTCATGTGTTTTAATAATAGCTAACTGCCCTTTTTCTGTGTGTACTCCACTTTGCTTCAAAATTATTTTACTTGCAATATGATGTGGACAATTCTCTTAGACCTTGGAAGTAGGAAGGAATGGAATGTGTGTTTAAGCAGCTTATGCCTTCTGTGGGTAAATAGTAGTGGTCATGAAAACCAGGTAACTACCTGAAGGGTTATGGAGGATTGGAAAACATGACTGAACATGAAGTTGTTCTTCAACTTCACCTTCATAGTTACGTGTTCTTCTCTGCCTGCTGTCCTTTGAGAGAAGTAATGTGGGTGGCCTCTAAAGGCACTGAAAAATAAGGATCATAGCACGGTTTGGGTTTGAAGGGATCTTTAAAGGTCATGTAGTCAGTCAAACTCCTCTGCAAAGAGGAGAGGCATCTTCAGTTTGCTGTGAGTCCTGTCTAATCTGACCTTGAATATTTCCAAGAATTGGGCATCTGTCACCTCTGCAGACAGCCTGTTATAGTGTTCTGTCCATCCCTACATGCCAGCCACACCATACAGCTTGGTCTTGACAATCTCGAAGTGCACTTCTAGGGCATTCTGCCTCATGACCATTTTTGCCATGTAGTAGTTTAGACTGTCTGCAGATCCAACCCATAATGGTTGCTGTCTTATGTAGTCATGATACATTCTTAAAATGTATGTTCAGATGAACAAGAAATTCTTCTCCTTAGATTGAAGGAGTTAAGTTGATCTAAAACTGCTCATGTGGGACTGCTAGTAACTAGCCATTGTAGTGTTATCCCAGAGGATTGTAACCAGTGGCACAGGCTCTATTTGGAGGTCTATCCCTAGTGGTACCTCCCACCCATAGTGGGCCCAGTCTTGTTTAATTTATCTATCAATGACTTGGATGAAGGGCCAGAGGTCTCCTCAGTGATTCCCTGACAACACAAAGCTGGGAGGAGTGGCCCCAGAGGCTGTGCAGCTCTTCAGGAGGACCTCAGCAGCCTGGAGAGATGGGCACAGAGGAACCCTTCTGAAATTCAGCAAAGGCAAGTGCAGGGTCCTGCAGCTGGGGAGGAACAACCCCAGGCACCAGCACGGCCAGGGGGTGACCTGCTGGGAAGCAGCTCTGTGGAGAAGGAGCTGGGGGTCCTGGTGGACAGCAAGCTCTCCATGAGCCAGCAGTGCCCTGGAGGCCAAGAAGGCCAGTGGCATCCTGGGCTGCATTATGAAGAGCATTGCCAGCAGGTTGAGGCAGGTGATCCTGCCCCTCTGCTCAGCTCTGGTGCGGCCTCACCTGGAATGCTGTGTCCAGTTCTGGGCTCCTCAGTACAAGAGAGATGTGAAGGTCCTGCAGCGGGTCCAGCGAAGGGTGACAAAGATGATTTAGGGACTGGAGCATTACTCTTCTGGGGAAAGGCTGAGGGAGCTGGGCCTCTTCAGCCTCAAGAAGAATCAGCTGAGGGGGGACCCCATCAATGTCTATGACTACCTGAAGGGAGTGTGTCTAGAGGTCAGAGCCAGGTTGTGGTGCAAAGCAATAGGACGAGAGGCAATGGGTAGAAACCAATGCACAGCAAGTTCCACCTGAGTAAGAACTTCTTTACTGTGCAGGTGACTGTGCACTGGAGCTGGCTGTCCAGAGAAGTTATGGAGTCCCCTTCACAGATATTCTCAAGAACCGTCTGTATGCAATCCTGTGTAGCAGTGCTCTAGAATGAAGCTACCAGAGCAGGGAGGTGGACAAGGTGACCCACTGTGGTCCAGCCTCACCTTTTTGATGACTAACTTCAGTTAATGGTTTGGGCCTAACAGAATTAGTGGCAAAGTTTTGTTTTCTCTCCCTTTCTGGTTCCCACTTTTCTCAGGAGAAGCTTATTGCTGAAGATTTAATCCTGTGAGTCATTTTGATGCATTGGAGTGACCAAATAGGTAGTGGTGGGGCTAGCAAACATCCAACTATGCAAATAAAATGTGTGAGCTTGAAGGAGCTTGCTCTGTCTGTGCAAGCTGCTGAATCCATTCATGAACAAGTACAAAAGAAACTTCAGAAGCCTGGATAGAGACTGATATTGTAGGGAAGGATAAAACCTCCAGTTGTATGGTAGTCAGATGAAACTCTTGCATGTCCTTAGTTAATGCTTCTTCTGTGACCAAATGTTGAGATTGTTCTGCCACAGAGGCTCCTCACTAATATCTAAGAGAGATCTCCAATCTCATCCTTTCCCCAAGTTGCATCAAGAAGGAATTGTATAAAACAAGTACTTGATCACCCTCTTCTAGACAAGCTGGCATGAATTTTTAAACATCTTTTCAGTCCAGTGTGTTGTAATAACTTTATAACTTAATTAAAAATAGCCTCTGCTAAAGGTCCATTTCTGTAGCAAACCAGGATAATGGCATCAATATATTAAGGAGAGTGTCACTTGGCATGCTCTTGATGGCAAGTAGCTGGCAGTCTCTGTAGCTCTTTTTCTCAAAGTACGCTTCATGACAGTTACCTGCAGTATGTTTTCCTGCTTTGTTGTTTTATGATTAGGAAGTGCTTGTGACCTACTGTACTGTATAGGTGTAGCCAGAGCACAGCCTTCTGCTGTCTATTCAATATTTTCATGTCTTTTTAAAGCAATTTATTCTGGAACTTGCTTAAGCTAAGTGTATTTACCTTTGAAACCTGCAGTACTACTGCTGTGTAACAGTAACATTGTTGGAAATGATGTAAAAAACACAGACCTGTGTTTTCTTCCCTTCTTTCTCCACATCACACATACTTGGGCACAAAATGGATTATGTTACCTTGGGTTGTAGGTGACCCTGGGATTTTGCATTTTTCCCAGTCTCATTTGTGAGAAGCAGGTAGCAGGTGTTTTTTGAAGTTGTCAAACTTATGTCACGCTGCCCAGTTTGGAGATGAAAATGGGACCTCTGAGGTTTTCAGGTAGCTGTATTTGCTGTGGGGCCTTCTACCAATGAAAAAATTATTGATCCTGCCGTTGTATGCTCCTCACTTCAGTAGCAATAAGCTGCTGTTGTTCATGTTAAGATATCAGTTGTCTTCATTTTTTCTTATATATCTTCTGCTGAATTAATACAAGATGAATGAAGAAGTGCAATATGCAGCGCTGATGGTGCTCTCTCGTGTGCCTGACCTGCTGTGTGGAACTCCCAGAAGCAGAGGTGGCCTCTTGTGAATAGTTGTGGTTCATTCTGGTATGTGTTGTTTCTCCTCCTCCAACATCTACTAAGCCAGCAAAATACTGGATTAGGCTGCAAAAGCCAGAGCCACTGGTTATGTTGCATGACTGTTTCTACTTTGTTCTTCATACCTCCTTGTGACATTGCAAAACCATATTCTATATGAAAAATAAGAGTCCATTGAATTACCAGCAGAATTAAGCGCCATGTTTGATTTGTTCAATTTTTCATTGTTTGCTTCTTGGTATGGGTCTATAAATAGACATATCTTTGTTTTGGGGTAGGTATTTGGTGAAAGTCAGGTTGTAGATCTTAAGCTAGAAGTAATTGGGAGATGTCTGACTCAGGTGGTATTACTGGACTGTTATCCAGTCGTTTCCTTCTTTATCATATTGCAGCAGTGTTTTAAAATTTCTCATTGTGGCATCCATCAGGATGGAGGGTGGTGTATCAAAGCAAAACTACAATCAACAGGCAAATATATTCAGAAGTGCTTGGTAGCTCCAGCACTGAAGAGGTGACTGTAATGGAAAAATGCAAGTGTACTCAGTTGAACAGGTGCTCCAAGCAAGAAAGGATTAAGCAGATGGGCATGATGACCATGGAATTACTTCAGTATAACACAACTGTAAAACAGTGCCTTCAGGAGCTGTCTGTGGAGACTCTGATGAATAATTACATAGGCAAGATCTGATGTGTGCAGGGGAAAAATCCTAGAAAGCCAGAACAGTGATGATTGAACCTGCACAATGGATCATGCAACAGTTGCTGTTTGAGGCAGTTTGCTTCTGCTTCAATTCATTCCCATATGTGTGTTTGCACTTCTTTTTATAGCTTGCATACAGCTGTTCCTTAGCATTGAAGAATTCAGTTCTGAAGCCCCTGTAAAGGCATGTCACATCGTCTCTGTCTGGTTGATAAAGAAGCTGTCACAAACAGCCTTGAGGAGGTGGATTACAGTAGAAATGTCAGAAAAGAACGGGGAGTTATACCAACTCGATATTCAAGCAGTTGAATCTTTATCAAAATTTTTGAAGGATAAAGCTTTATTTTCCAAACTTTCTTGCTGAGTCTGGTAATTCATTATTTGCGTTAATTTCCTTAGAAAATGAAGGTGGTGTTGGCAGGACTCTTTTGAAAGAAATGTTGTCTTGACATAGGTCTTGCATTTGATTACCTATTTATGCTGGTAACAGTGGCAGATCTATAAGCTTGAGGGGAAGTGGGACTTCGTAGGAAAAAATAGGGTATTCTCCTGAGCATAAGTGGAATGCTTTATTTACTCTTGAGAGCACTGTTGTTCTGGTCCATCTTCTAGAGTGTATTTCATCTGATAAACTGAAGAATGGAATTGCATGTTAAGTGGAAAACTGTGCAAATAGTTGTAATATAATGAGTTCATAAACAGCAGTATTGAGCTGATTTTAGAAGTTGAATGCTGGTTTGCCAGGAAGTTTTTTCTGGGGCATTGTGTTTGTTCATTCTTTCTCCGTTTATGCTGGTTAATGATGTAACGCAAGTATATCCTGTGTTTTACTATTGGTGCTTTCTCTAAGGGTCATTTTAAAGGTATCAGTCCATCCACAGGATGCATGGATGATATATTATTTTTTTATCCCGACATTCATGTGCGTTATATCACAATGCTAGTTGGAAACTTGGCTAAAAATAAAAAACAAAACACTAAACCAAAAAATTACTAAGAGCACCTTAGTCTGAGAAATAAGGTCTTGGGTATTCCTTAAGGCTCTCTTCTGCTTTTTCTCATTGCCTTGTCTTGCCTGTTAAGCAGTGTTAATGTTGACAGAATTGTGGAAGCTAAAAGTTGATGTGTATGTGTACCATAATGTATTCCAGTGCCTGCAAATTGTTTTGAATGTTAATGAAATATAGCATAAGTGAACACTGTTTGTCATTACAGGTGAAATAATAGGATGACATGGAAACTTCTGAAAAGATCTTTCTCTAGTTGCAGTAAAACAGACACAGATGTGATGTACTCTTCTTGTATTCAGTGCTGTCTCATTGACTGGAGTTGATGTTAGTAGTTAACAGCCCTCTACTGCATACTTTAGCTTTTTTAATATATTAAAATCTATCAAAGGTACTTAAGTTATATTTATGACTGAAATGATATAGATTGGCAGGCACTTCAGGAGATAATCTAGTTCAATCCTTAGCAGGGTCAGCCTAGAGCAGGCTGCCCCAGTCAATGTCCAGTTGGGTTTTGGATGCCTCCTGCTCTGTCTAGAGGGTCTGTGTTCTCTGTGGACGTTGTTCTGCACTTGTCAGGATTCATAGCTGTTGGAATAAACATACAAGAGTATGTTTAAACATGTGTTGTCCTGACACTGGATACCTCTAAAAGAGTGGCTTAACCTTCTTTACTCCCCTCCATCTGGTATTTATATGGGTCTTACCAGTAAAGATCAAGGCTAAAGGTAGACAAACTCAGCTTCTTCCATGTCTGTTGTCACCAGATTCTCTGCCTCATTCAGCAAAAGGGCCCACATTTTGTGTAGTCTTTCTTTTGCCTTGCTTTTTCCAGACAGCTTTCTAAAGTTGAGATGTTTCTAGCAATGCTGGTAAGTTGTATTAACTTTAGCATTTTTAAAGTACACATTGTGTAATCAATCACCTTGCTAGCAGTTTAAAAAATGCACAGAATTATTTTTCATCCCTCTGTATTAAGATACAGGTGCTTGATTTTTAAGAGTTTGTGTGACTGGCTGGTTTTAGTTCTGCTTTTCACACTCTTAACAAGAAGAGATACAAAATAAATTTCTGTGATATACTGAAAAGTTAGCATGCTTTTCATCTTACCTAAGAGTACTTAATATCCTTTTGTTTAAGGATGCAACTTGGGTGTGCAAATAGTGTTAAACCATAAGTATTTACTCTTTTTGGTTTCTTCTGTAGGATGTTGAGCTATAGTTGGAGACTTAACGTGGTATCGAGTGCATGGTTGCATACTCTTTTTAAAAAGAGTGTTTTATTTGTAGTCTACTTTTCATATTGTGAGTTGTGTGACAAGGATGCAATACTTACTAGTGATCTGGTTTTGAAAAAGCTTTGGATGTGCAGTACCAGCTAAGTTCTTGTTTTTGGCCTTGTCAGAAAGCAAATTATCATCAAATATGCCTAGAGTTTGATTTTGATCCCAAATCTTTAGTGGAAAAACCTTGCACTGCCTAAACAGTTGTTTAGATAGAGGGAAAAAAAAACCTTCTGTGGTTCAGAGGAGGAGTAAAGTGTGCTGTCATCAGTAACATCCTCTACGAAAATGGTGAGGACTGAAGACAATTGATAGCTGAGTAAATTTGTACTAGTCCTGTTGTCTGATACAGTAGAAGCTATTGCTAAATCTCAGGGAACATTTTTGCCAAGTTGGCTCATCATTTTTGCAGTCTTGGACTGAAAATCTTTTGGAGGTAAGAGATCTTCTATCTGCATTAGCTTGTTAGAGAATCTCATTTCCACTGTGGTCAGGCTTTACTGCTAACATAATCCTTGGAGTTCCTGTCTACATGCAAGACTGCTCGAATTGTAGTGGAGCCTGAAATTATACTAGGTAGCTCTTTTATAGAGAGATGGCTACTTCTTCTCATAAGTTTGTGTTTTAGTTAAGAAATCCTGATTTTTAATATTGCTTGAAAATTTTGTCTGCATGCTGGCATTTACCTTTAGTTATGTTTGACATCAAGGGTGTTACAATATGGCTTTCTGTCTGTGAACGGATGTACCAGTAAAAATTACAGATAACACTAAAGGCACAAGTAATTTCCTTGTTACAGAAATAGCAAGGTATCTTTTCTGAGCCAGTGCTCTAGTATCACTCCTCTATTTTTGACAAACTCAAGCATTTTATCATCCTAAATTAAATGAATTCTAAATAAAGGACAAAAATACTACTGATGAGACTAGAAATAAACTTCCACAAGTCTTTGAGCTCAGCAAGAAGGTTTTGTAGTACTTGTCAAAGTCACCCTTGTAAAAATCACAAAATGGTTTGAGTTGGAACATACCATAAAGGTCATGTTGATATAACCCCCCTGCCACGCGCAGGGACACCACTATACTAAGTTGCTCAGAGCTTCTTCTAAGTCTGGCCTGGAGTACTTCCAGGGATGGGGCATTCCGAACTCCAGGCAACCTGTTCCAGTGTCTCGCCACCCTCACTGTTATGGTTTTCTCTCTAATATCTAATCTAAACCTACTCTTTCAGTTTGAAGCCATTTACCCTTGTCTTGTCACTACTTGCTCTTGCAAAAAGTTCCTCTCCATCTTTCTAGCAGACTTCTTTTAAGTACTGAAAAGCTGCAGTTACATCACCCCGAAGCCTTCTCTTCTCCAGGCTGAGCAGTCCCAGTTCTCCTAGTCTTTGTAGAAGAGGTCCTCCCTCCATTCCTCTGACAAATTGTGTGTCCCTCATCTGAAGTCATTTTGACAGGTGCATGTCCTTCCTGTGCTGGGACCTCAGAGCTGGATGCAGGGTTCCAGGTGGAGCAGAATCCCCTCTCTCCCCTGCTCCCCACAGTGCTTTAGCTGAAGCCCAGGACACGTTTGGCTTTCTGGGCTGTGAGTGCCTGGGCTGTGAGTGCTCATGTCCAGCCTCTCACCCACCAGCAGCCCCAAATTCTTCTTACAGGGCTGCTCTTCATTTGTTCATCCCCCAGCCTCTGTCAATACATGGACTACATCTGGATCCATATGTAGCACCTTGTTCTTGCACCTTGGTGTTGTTAAATCTCATGAGATTCCCACTTTATGACCTTGCCCAGGTCCCTCTGGATGGCATTCTACTCTATTTTGATGAGTTTAGCCATTGGGAGGTGGGTGGAAGAAAACAGTACAGGACACCAAAGGCATGATGATTAGAAGTATCTTTATATCTCTGGGTAGGCTTTGTAGAAAATACTGTAGGTTCTTGGCTGTTACTGTGTGAGAGTGTGCTGGTTTTGTCTGGAGTAGAGTTAATTTTCTTCACAGTGGCTGGTATGGAGCAGTACCTTTGTACTTGCACTGAACACAAGTGATGCCACACTGGTGAGGAGGGGGTGGAGATACCACCAGGAAAGTTGACCCAAACTGACCAAAGGGATATTCTAGACCATATGATATCCTGCTTAGTATATAAAGCTCTGTGAAGGGGAGGATCTTTGCGGTTTCAGCTTTTGTCTTCCCAGATAACCTTTACACATGATGGTGCTCTGCTCTCCTGGAGATGGCCAGCTTAGCTTTTATGACACAGATAGGAACTCCTGTGTTTTAACAGATTTTGATTGAAATAGGTTTTTCTGACTACAAAAAATAGCAAATATCTGGTATCTATTTCCATAGTCAAAGGTGGTGATGAAAAGTAGAAGATGGGTTGAACCTGTTTTAAGGTAGTCTTTCAGAGTAAGTCTACTAGACTTACAGCTTCAGGAAAACAGGTCCAGTGAGCACATCCAAGTTTTCATGGCTCTTAAGTCTTAAGCTCAGAGAACTGGCCTTCAGTTTTAAGTGGTTTATAACTGTCAGTGTTTAAATAACTTTATTGTGTTCCAAAATTTTGAGTCCTGTGCATCAGTTGAGCTGAGCAGATGCAAAAAATAGAAAACAGAATCAAAAGCACTTTGGCAATCTGTACAGAAATGAAGTGTTATGAGCTAAAGAAAAGTTACTATTTTGTGCCTTATGCCCATTAACACTTCCAGTAAGTTTGAATCATTCATTATGTGATATTTCCTGATTGTGAGACAGTGTTACCCCTGTATGACAGATTGTGCTGAGGGGGAAGGTGAGTGTTTAACTCAGTGAGGCAATGGATTGAAAGAAATTCATTATAAACACACTTGAATGCCAGTGGACTATTTTATTTAATGCATGAAACAGACACTAAAAACTGACGTAATAAAGAGATTTGATACGGTGGTGATGGTTGGTGTAGCATGTTTGACATACCCTGGCGTGGTTTTTTTTTTTTGTTTGTTTGTTCGTTTTAGGTTCAAGTTTCTTTTCAGACACTAGGTAATAGGTTTTACAGCAGGCTGGGTATCTGATGGGTCTGGACTATTTTTTTTTTTGAACTCCAGTGGTTTCTGTATGACAACAACTGCTATTAAAGTGAGATTTTTTTTTTTTTTTCCCCCAGAGAATAAAGAGGAGCTTTTAGAAGTCTCTTATGTGACAGAGTTTTATTGGAGCAGTGTCAGGAAGCAAATGGTTTGCCATAGATTTGAGACATAAAACTGATGCTGGTAATTGAGTAACTTTTATGCCTGTAGATGGCTGCTGGTTATCGCTGTCAAATTTGAGGTTTTTCATACTTGAGCAAACACGATACGGAGTTGGACTTCCGAAACCTTAGGTGTAGAATGAGTGCCTTTTTGTTTTGTTTACAGTTGCAGGTGAGATGTCAGGGATTATTGGTATAAAAGTGAGAAAGAGAACTGCAGTGCTGCTGGATGTTTCACCTGAGAGTGTCTCATAACAATAATAAGGAGGGGTCATTATCAAACTGTGACACTTAGCACAGTGCCCTAGGAACAGAGGAGATCTTTTGTGGCAGCAGTGGGAGAAGGGCTTTTACAGCACTCAGTCTGAGGAGAAATGAGATTGTTGGACAAATGTGTTAGTAAAGTCAAACATAATATCTTGGGTATCTTGGATTTTGCGTTGCTAACGCTTGAAATCAGATGTGCCTATATTCTGCCCATCTTTCAGGGAGAGGTCCCTTGCAAGTAGGTCATGGAGACTGCTGTTCAGTTATTCTGGGCTTTGTTAAACCTTAAAATTGGGTAATAGTCTAGCTGTCATGACAGGGAGGTGGTTCAAATTAATTTCACCCATAATAGGAAGTTAGAAAATTACTTCCTGCTTAAACCTGGCAACAGTCTCCTTGAGTTACTAGTTCTTCAAAAGTTACTCTGATGGTGAAGTAGTTGGGGCATGATAGTGTAGGGTTGAGTATGTTGCATTGCATTCTTAAAAGGATGTAAGTTTTAGTAATGTGCTAAGGTAGCAGCTAGTGGTATCTTACGGAATTTCAGAACAGTGTTGGAAGAGACCTCTGGATACCGTCCAGTCCCAACCCCTTGCCAAGGCAGTGTCACCAAGAGCAGGTGACACAGGAATGTGTCCAGGTGGGTTTGAAATGTATTTGTGCTTCCCTGAACAGCCTGTTTGACTCTTCTGCCACCGTCAACGTAAGGAAGTTCTTCCTCATGTTGACATGGAACTTCTTGTGTTTAGTTTATGGCCATTGCTCTTCATTCTGTCTCTGGGCACCACTGAAATGAGTCTGGCACCACCCTCTTGGCACCCACCTTTGAGACATTTGTATGCATTAATGAGATCCCCTCTCAGTCTTCTCTGCTCCAGACTGAACAGGCCCAGTTCCTTCAGTTTTTCCTCATGAGGGAGATGCTCCAGGCCCCAAATCACCTTTGTGGCCTCTGCTGGACCCTTTCTGGTAACTCTTTGTCTGACTTCTGCTGAGAAAACCAGAACTCGACTCAGCCCTCCACATGAAGCCCCAGCTTCAACTAGGGCTGAGTACGTGGGAAGGATTACCTCCCACCCTATATGGATAGGATTTCAGATCCATTGACATATTCCAGATCTCCTTACTCTTTCTCAAGTTCTTTAGGTAGATTTCTGTGTTGAGATTTTTGGAATGAAGCAAAGAGGTGGTGGGGTATCCTATGTCAGAGATGCTCAGTAGCTCTCTGGACGTAGTCCTGGACAGCTGGCTCTCATTAGCCCTGTTTGAGAAGGGCAGTTGGACTCAGTGGTCTCCAGAGGTGACTTCCAACCTTGAGTGATCATTGTGTGAGTCTGTGGTTTAAGTGGTCAGATGTTCTAAGAGTAGTGTATGTGATGCCTTATTGAATGTCAGCTTTGGAAAGCTTACGGGAAGCAGCACATGTAATTGCTGGAGCAGCTATAGAATTTGAAACATGGGAGGGTCTGCAAAATCAGGCTTGCAAGTGAGAAGTCTCTTGTCTATGTTCTGTGTGTAGATTCTTTAAACTTCTCTAGTAACTCAAATTCAGCTATCAACAAGAAAAACAAAAACAAACAAAAAACCAACAACAACAAAAAGAACCCAATCCCCTAAAACAAGGAAAAAAAATCCCACCCCACAAACTTGCTGAATTCCACATTTTTGCAGGTGAACCTGATAAAGGGATTAAGCATTAGAGTTGTTCCTTACTAGGACATTAGTCTTTTTCTCATTTAGTAAGAATACAAAGTTAATGTGGTAAGTTTAGAAAGTTCTCCAAAAGGAAGGAAGAAAAGTATGGCGTGTAGTCGGGGTTTCCAAACAAGGTAAATAGTCACATCTAGGTGATTTGACTGGCCACTCAGTAGCACTGACAATGTTGGGATGTGTACTGTGTGTATAGAAGCCATTTCCTCAAAGCTGTTCGGACACACCCAGTTAGAGCAGGTTGTAAGGTTGATAGCTTATAGCTTTTTTGAAAAAGGTAAATGAAGCTTTCAAACATGAAAGGTTTGGAAGTCCAGATTTTGTGTAGTAGAGGGCTCCCAGCAACCTTGCTCACCTGCTAAAGCTTTTGTTGATTTCTTCTTGTTATTACTTGGATTTGTTGATGTGCTTTAACATTTTATGTCAATTTTTATTTGAGATATCCTCCTCTTCTCCTGGATGCATCCTGTAAATATTTATAATAAAATGCTAAGTTGTTGAGGCTTCAGGTCCTTTATTTTTAAGCTTTCAGGAGCACCTGTGTTTTGCCAGAAAAACTTGACTCATATTCTTTCTGGTTTGTAGTCTTGTGCAGCAAGAGTGTTTGGGGAATACACCTTCATGGGGTGAAGGAGTTTGTTTCATGGAGGTGGTAGTAAGAGTGTTTACCTCCTTAATGAACTCCCAAGATCCCATAGTTATGTGCTGTTCAATCATTGAATCACAAACACTTGGCTAAAAACCAGAAGGAACAAGCAGTCCCAGAAGCAGATTGCTCCCTGAGGTGAACAGAATCTGCTAGGTCAGTTTACACTGGCACAGTTTATTCTGGATCAGGTAATCCAATTGTGATAGGCTTGCAAAACAATTGATGCCACTTCTCTCCACTTGCTTTTCAAGTGCAGCCTCTCTGCCTGCTGAATTACCTCTACGACTCACTGCTTTCCTAGTTCACTTGAAAGATTCCTGTTGCTTCTTTTCTGTGTCTTGTCTTCATAAATGCAGAAATTCACCTTAAGAGTTGTACCTCTTAGTGCTCAGAGAAGAGCCTCAGCCTCGCTAGTAATGATACTCTGTATAGCTAATCCACTTACTGTAGTGGATTCTGTAGAGAAATATAACAATCTGTATTTTGCATAAGCAAAACAGAATGTAAAAGGCTGGTGTGACACTTGGGAGACTGCACCACTTACTGTTTTTTAAAATACTGGGAATAAGAATTGTTTTTGTGGATTTTTTTCATCCTCTGCCACTTTATATTAGTTTTTCAGTTACTATTCAGAGACTCTTTCTCGCTTGATGCTTTTGTTGGTTTTGGGACTCCCCTTCCACTCTGGAGTGGAAGGGGAGAAATAGTTGGTACTTGTGTTGTAAATCAGCTGTTGGGAAGGAGGTCACTGACCATTTGTGTCTTTTCTGAAATTCTTCATCAATTAAGTGGTTTTGGTAGTGTGTGAAAAAAGTAAAGGGGGAGAAAAATACAAGAGAAATTCTGAGCGAAACATCCTTTCTAATTTTAGCCTGTAGTTCTTGGGCATACTAAGATATTTCCAAAATCCTTCTTAGTGTTTCTTCCTCTGTAAGGCTGTTTAAAATCAGTGCTGTTATGTGTTAGAACTTGATGTGTGGTTAATTTACCTCTTTTCCTTCAGGTTTACCCGCCTTCCTTCAGAAGGATTTACTTAAGAATGTTTACTTAATTGTACATTTTCTTTGATAAATGAAGTAGAAAGCTCAACACTCTCTGTGCTGTTGCACAAACAAAAAAAAATGGTCATTAACTTACTAGAACAAAATGCTTTTTCTCTCAGTCATTGTTTCTCCTGTGTGTTTGGGAGTCGTTATATGTGTTCTACATACTTCCGTGAAAGAGGAGTGTAGCTGTTGAGTAAATTGGTGAAGTTTCTTGTTTTCAGTGAAAGTCACTTTTCTGTTATCACAGTTGGAAGGGAGACCTTTAATCTTACTGATTTTTTTTTTTTCTTAGACAGTGCTATTTTGAAGCACCTAGTATGAATCTGTCTTAGTCAAAGCCGAAAATATTGAGTGGCTTTTGAGGCTACTGCACCACATCCCTCACTTCCCTCTGTCCTTTCTGACAAAGGAGGAGGAAGGTGAAGCAAATGCATTTAACTTAATATTTATTACTTCAGTTTACTCATTATGCTTTTTGATTTATTTATTTTGCATACAGTTCTGTTTGAGACTAGAAAACTTGCTCATGGAAAAATACACATGAAATATTGGAGAAGGATATGGGTGAAGTTCCTTATGGAACCATGGTCTTAAAATAATGAGCTTAAACATACTAGTATATCAAAGGCCAAATTCCCAGTAGGGAGAACTGACAATATTTTAGAGAACTAAGCTTGGGTTAGTAATCTGTCGCTGAGATTTCCTGTGCACTGTACCTATGTGCCCATTTTAAATAAAATTTTATATAATTCTTTGTGGGAATCCCTAAATTATTTTTTTGTGTTTATGTAGAGGTAATGTTTGTTTTTAACTGATATTTAACTAAGTTGCATTAAGACCTGAGGGTTTTAGATCACCCATAGTCACTAGTTGTAAAGACGAGATTGAAGATCTTTCAGGCAGCTCAGGGTATTCTGTCGCCCATATGGCAGATTGGATACTCCTATGTCAAAGTCTGTGTATGAATTATCATTACAAGAACTCCATAACTCTTATTCAATGTTTAAAGCACGTGGATACTTCAAGGATGAATAAATGAATGCAGACATTCTCTGCTAGCAGTTGACTGTTTGAAAGTATCTGGTAGCATACTCTACCTGATACCCTCTTGATAATACATCCTGAAAATTACAAAGGCAGGGGGAGGTGGTATTGTCTGTTGGTTTTGTATGCTTAGCTACACTACACAGGTTGTTCAGTAGCCAATGCTAAGCACAGCCAGCTGAAGAGTGCTGGAAGCTTGGAGGGTGTTCAGCCACAGAGCTCTGTCACTTAATGCAGTAATAAGCTTTTCTTTGTGGTTCATTAGATGCAGCTGCAGTGAATTAGAGCCAGGTTAAGTAAACTCAGCTGATCTGCATTGAATGTTCTAGGTATTTTTGTCAAAAGTTACAGGCTTGCTTTCCTTTCAGGCCCTTACTGGAAAGAATAGGTAGTTATGGAAATTAAACAAACTCAGAAGGGGTCACAGTTTTCAAATTTGAACTACGTTAGTTCTAAAAATTATCCCAAATTGCTTTTCTTTATGTGAGAGATAAAAGTCAGCTGAGGAACTGGTGGTTTGGAGACAACCATGTGATTTCTCTAACCTCTGATACTTAACAGTCTAAAAATAGTTGCCATATGGGATGTCTTTATTGTGAGGACAGCCTCTGCTAGTTGAGAACCTTTCTGTGTTTAAGCACTTTCTGTGCCTAAACATTTTTAGCTGTTATCTAAGTGAAGTTGTCATGTGGCTTTAAATGAGAGCTGCTGTCATTGTCCAAAGATGTTGAAGAAAAGGGAGTTATTTTCTCTGAATTTAATAGGTACGGTTGCAGCAGTATTCTGTGTTTTTCTCTCTATGGAGTGCATTTTAGATCTCTGTTAAAAACAAACTTAATAAATAAATACATTGATGTTACGCCAGTGAAAAATGCAGCAAATTAAGACTAACACTTGGCTATATTTGTTTCAAGCCTTTCTGTTACAGCTGCTTAACCTTCTAGCAACCTACTGAGATTTTGTTCAGTGGAGGTTATTCAGAGATATGTGCACCAAAACCTACTTCAGCAGTTCTTCCTTGTTCTGTAGGGAGTTTAGACATAGCTGAGACAAATAACAAAATACTTGCTTATAATTGCTTATGTTGAGTCCATTTTTCAGTAAGCTATTGTATAGAAATAGAATAATCTTACAGTTCCATGTCCTTTCAAGATGTGTAGTAAAGAAAGCAAAGTCTAAACTTGTACATGCTTCTGTGGCAGAGGTTATAATAAGTATATGTAGTCTCTGGTATTTTTCTTCTTTGAATTTGCAGTAAGCTTGGAAGATAAGTTTCCAATAGTCTATTTTTGTGCAAATGGGGAAGAATTACTGTATTAAAAGCCATTTTCATACTCAGTCAAGTCATGCTTGGGGGCAAGTCCTCAGTGTTAGAATGCTGCTCTTTTTTACTTGTGTGGTATCCCAGTCTTACCCTCTCTTTGTCCTCAACTCTTCCAGTGTCACAGATATTAGATAAAGTGACATTAGACTTTGTGACTTGAACTTTTCAACCTTTCCACGCACTGACTTCTTAGAAGTCTTTTCAACATCAGACTCTAGAGATTTGGTATGGTGAAATGAACTTGAGCATTCACAAGATTAAAACCAGTGTTCTTTAAATACTTATTTTCTACAAATTCTTAGAATCATTGAGGTTGGAAAAGACCTCCAAGGTTGTTGAGTCCAGCCTTTGACCAGACATGACCACGTCAACTGAACTGTAGCACTGAGTGCCGTATCCAGTCATTTTTTGAGCACTTGCAGCAATCATGTACTCCACCACCACCCTAGCAGCCCATACCAATGTACAGCAATCCTTTCAGTGAAGTATTTCCTCCTGATGTCCAACCTGAATCTACTTCTGGCCCAACTTAAGACCATTTTCTCTTGTCCTATTGCTGGTTGCCTGGAAGAAGAGACTGACCCCACCTGGCTATAGTCACTTTACAGGTAGTTATGGAGAGTGGTAAGGTCTCCCCTGAGCCTGCTTTTCTCCAGAATAAACCAGAACTGCTTCATCCGCTCCTCATGAAACTTACTCTCCAGACCCTTTACCAGCTTGCTCCCTTGCCCTCTCTGGGCTGGGCCATCCAGACAGTTCTTAAGACAGTGAAGAATGCACCTGTTCAAGTTATGGGCTGTGGCTTCTTCAGGAGAAATTGAAATAATTTACTGCTTAGGCAGCGAGTCCTGATGTGCTCTATCTTCATAGAGTAAAAGAGCTATAATTCAGCAAACTCTGGGCACTTGGACATCTTTTATCTGAGAGACAGTTTTGCAGAACTGACTTGCAGGTTACGTGTGACTGTGCATTGTGTACAGTATTTATGTGGCAAGGAAAGCTTAAATTCCTTTTTTTCTTTATTGATGCTTCTAGGAACTTACTCTTCTAGTATTTTACCCAAAATCAAAGCAAAGGACAAACTTTTGAAGGCTAAAAGTTGACAATTGACTGAAAGCTACATTTAACATAGAATAGTATGAAATGTCTGTAGAGTGAATTAAGTAGATAAAAATCCTGTTTGACTTGTTGGTTTAAAAATAGCCCAGCAATCATGTCTTCTTTAATATTGTATCTGTATGATGAAACACAGTTCTGACCTTTGAGTCAGAGATGTGTGAGTTGTTAATACCAGGGTTGCTGGACTTAAGAGGTGCTGGTCTTTGTTTAGGAAATTGGTGGAAAGTAGTTACCTGCAATGTGAAGAAGGAAAAGTCCTAGCTTTATGGCTGTGAGACCATATAGTACTTCATATGAGCTAACTCCTTTCAAATTTTGCTTATCCTGACCACAACTTCATTTCCAGAAGTGGGTGATTCTTATGCCTATGTTTTTATGTTCTTAGTTATGCTGTTCTTTTAAATACACCTGAATTGTGGGCATAAAAGCTTAAATTAAGTCTGTCCAACTGAATAGTGTGAATGAAATACTTTTCTTCCTGATACACATTGTTTTAGAGCTAGAATGTGCTGATATCCAATGGCACAGATTCCTTCAAACTCAACTGCTGCTTTTATAATGTGAAGAATCTGTTCCAGGGTAATCTGGATGGCACTTTTTTTTGACAGTGGCATCTAAGGGAGTTCAATTACTACAACCAAAACTAAACTATGTAAATAGTGTAAGTTTTATCTTTTTAACTGTTTTGGACTCCTGTGTGTATTTAATGGGAATATATGAGGTAGAACAGTGATTCCCCATGCCTGATACCAGCAAGGTTTTTAGTACTGACTGTAACACTTCATTCATATTCCTCCAAAGTACTGATGCGTGTTGAGTTCTTGTCAGCATGTCATCAGGGCTTACTTTTGATATTTGGGGTTTTTGTCCCTGCTGTAGTAAAACACGTTCTTGATTTTCCTGGTGAAGTATGGATGTAAGTACTCTGTAGTTTAGGTGATGCAGTATAAACCACTGTCATTTTTGTAAGATAAAGTGTGAGGAGGGAAGATGCATACTATTTCTGAAACAGTCTTCATTAACTTACTGATTCCTGTGTGCAAGACAGACAGTTCTCTGCCCATGCATAATGTTCAGCCCATGGAAGTGAAATGTCCCTGTTTTGGCAGTCAGCTTCATTATGAAGAAAAGGCTAAAATGTCCAGACTTCGGTTTTTCTCTGCATATTAGAGTGTATGTTGCAGTATAAAATACATCTAGTTTATTTTGAGATATTCTGCAAGACGTGAGAAGTCAGCCTTTGGGTGCCATGACAAATAACGTGATTTGACAGGTCTCTTACAAAGATGCTAGAGATAAACTAAGACTTAACTTTCTTATCTCAAATTTGTTTTCTGGGTGAAAGCAGAAGGCCTTCTGCAGTGCCTCAGATTTAGTGCATTTCTGTAGTGAAATGATATCAAAAATATGCAAGTTAGCCCATATAGAAAGCAAGCATATTCTAAGTCAGATGGCATCCAGTATCATATTTTTCAGCTGTTGATGTTCTTGAAGTAATTTTTTGGTTTGCTGTTGTGTATGTGTCCCTTTCCAAGCTCGCTCTTTGTACTCCATTGTGTACTACAGCAAGACTTCTGGGGCATAGGTGACTTTGTAGAACTTAATATGCATTGATAGAGGGCAGAAAAGTTTAAGTTGATTCAGAGGTGTGTGCTGTTGGTCTGACTTCATTTATACTGTCATGCTATCTTATAAGACTTCTTACCATCTCTTTCACAAACAAGTCTCTTGATTTTCCTTTGATATTGAAACTTGAAGATGTACACAGGGGAATAAAATAAATTGTCAAAGATATGATTTCAATTATTTGGGAGCTCTGTTATAGTGGCATACTTCTGTGGCTATGTTTCTCTTGCTATTGAATTAGGCATATTAGTTGTATGTTGATGGGGAGTATTACCTCATGGTTTTTTATGCAGCAATAAATATCTAAGTGAAATCATCTTTTTGAAACTAATTTGAAAGAAAATTGCCTAATCTAGATTTTGTTGTTACAAAATTTACATTTCAGTAATATGTATATATAATGTTAAGACACACAGATGATGGAAATGTCAACTATGTAAATATATCAAGTTGTAGTTTTAATAGATTTGGGTCTAAGAGACAGCACAGAATAATACATGAAAGAATAAAACATGAGAGTCAAAACATGTAGGTTAGTCCATGTGAAGAGCAAAGGTATATTAAGGCAATTTAGTGATACATAGTTTACTAGTACTTGGACTACTGGAGAAAACTGGGCATGGGAGACCAGCTAGATACAACTAGCCATGACAAAAAGGTTAGAAGAAAGAACTAGAGCTTGTGGAAGCCAAGTGGTCCCAGAAACTTCGTATTTATGGACAGAATAATAGGAAAATCTAATCAGATTACTACCAGTATTAATGATGATGTATTAAATTATTGACAGTTTTAACAAGAGGTTCTGATATTTTGGCTTCTCTGTTGTTGAATTCACATTTGGGCAAGAATTGCCATCCCCAGAGGTCAGAAACCTTAAGACCTGGGCAAGGTTTCTGTGGTGACTGAAAGCAAGAGCAAGAGTATTTTAAACTGGCAAATTGTTTAAATATTCATTGCTCTGCATTTTTAGTTGGATTATAGAAATAAAGATTTCTGCACACAAGACAGCATAGCATATGAGTTTGTCATGTTATGTCTGTGTTGCATTATTCATTATTCATGGTATATCAGGATTAAGAAATAAAAGTTCTGTTCATCTGGTATAGGAAGCCTTTGTACTGCTTTCATGGAACGTACTCCAGTGACTACTTACTCCAGGTGTGGCAGGATGGGACAAATCCTAGCTCCAGTTAAGCTTGGTTTTGTAACTGAAAGATGTGATTATTGACTTGAGACCACTGAGAACACTTCATGGAGACTGAATAGTCAGTCTTTATCCATAGTAGATTTTGAGAGTAAACTGGCCTTGGCCATGTGTTTTCATATTAGTTCACTATGGATTGTTAACAAGAGTGGCTTGCTGATGTCTTCACTCTTGCTGATTTAGAATCTTTTTTTAAAGAAGTCATAAAATAGAAGCCTTGTAACTGTAGGTTAAAAATCTCGTGGATGAGGGGATTGAGTCTTGCATTAGTAAATTTGCAGATGACACTAAGCTGGGAGTGTGTGTCAATCTGTTGGGAGATAGGAGGGCTCTGCCGAGAGACCTGGAATTGTTGGATGGATGGGCAGAGTCTAACAAGACGAAGTTTAATAAATCCAAGTGCTGAGTCCTGCATTTTGGCCACAATAACCCCCTGCAGTGTTATAGGCTGGGGACGGTGTGGCTGGACAATGCCCAGGCAGAAAGGGACCTGGGGGTACTGGTTGACAGCTGACTGGACAGGAACCAGCAGTGAGCCCTGGTGGCCAAGAAGGCCAATGGCATCCTGGCCTGTATCAGGAATAGTGTGGCCAGCAGGACCAATGGAGATCATCCTTCCCCTCTAGTCAGCACTGGTGAGGCTGCACCTTGCGTGCTGTGTCCAGTTCTGGGCCCCTCAGTTTAGGAAGGACGTTGAGACATTTGAGCATGTCCAGAGGAGAGCAACAAGGCTGGTGAGGGGCTTGGAACACAAGCCTTGTGAGGAAAGGCTGAGGTAGCTGGGTTTGTTTAGCCTGGAGAAAAGGAGACTCAGGGCTGACCTTATCTCACTCTACAACTTTCTGAAGGGTAGTTCTGGTCAGGTGAGGGTCAGTCTCTTTCACCAGGCAGCATCTGACTGAACGAGAGGTCACAGTCTCAAGCTGCATCAAGGGAAATACAGGTTAGATATTAGGAAAGTTTTTCACACAAAGGGTGATAAAGTACTGGAAGGGTCTGCCCAGGGAGATGGAGTCACCATCCCCAGATGTGTTTATATAAAGACTGGATGTGGCACTCGATGCTGTGGTTTAGTTGAGGTGTTAGGCAACGCGTTGGACTCGATGATCCTCAAGGTCTCTTCCAACCCTGTGATTCTGTCATCTCATCTTATTTTGACTGAAGAGGGCTGACTGGAAGCGTTTCAGTTTGGACAGTATTTCCTTCTGTTCTTCCAACCCTCTGGCCCAGCTGTGGAAAAAAAACCAAAAAGGCAGGTCAAGTCAGTTGTTGCCACAAGTCCCTGTTCTTTGCCTTGCATGCTACTTTGAGGCCCTTCGCCAAAGAAGGAAAGCAAGTATTTATTATTTGAATAATACTTAACGTCTAAGATGTGATCCTAGGCCATTTAAGCAATTTTGGGCATCATGTCCAAGACTGTTCAGGTAGCTTGTTTGCTGTCCTATCTCCTGGAAGGCAGATACTGGCAAATCTTAGTACATCTTACCCTGTGTGGCTAGTTGAGCTGTTGTCTTCATGAAGCTCTCTTCTTCCCCAGAAGGTTTCCTCAATGGAAGAATTAATATTTCCTGTGCAAAAATTACTTGATTCTATGTGTACATAATGTTGCATGTTTCAGTTTGGTTTGAATACTTTTTGTGTTGCAAATAAGCTTTGCTTGTCATGACTTTTGAAGCTGAAAGAGGGATGCCATGACACGTCAGTCTGTCAGGCCACTGATGATCTGGGCTTATGGAGACATCTGAGTGTGTAGGCATTGTGTTGCTGTCCAGCCTGATACCACTTTGATAGTACTTGAGAAGACAGGTATAGAGGAAGGGAGAGGCATGGCGATTACTGGTTTCTGACTTTGAGCTGCTTCCATTTTCCATGGCTTTGTATGATGTTGAGGATGTCATTTTTTGAGCTAACTAGCAGGGTTAAGGGGTAGGGATATTTAGTCATGCAACTTTTCTCTTGTCTAAATCTGCATTTGAGCTAAAAGTTCCCTGTGAGAGAGCAAAAACTCTCCCGAAGGGAGATCCTGCAGTTTGAAGGAGGTAGGGCTGTCATGGAGATAGCAGGTTCATGCACTGTGGATCTGCTGAGGTGTACCCTCTGTTGGAATGTCTGTGATGGGGGTGCGTTTTGGGCCTAACCATCTCTCCAGTTTTCCACTGAGCTTTGAGCAAGGAGTACTGACATGAAAAGCCAGCATAAGAGAACTGTTCCTCTAAACCTTTTCACCCTTATCTTGCCATCCATCATTGGGCTCTCTGTTGCGGTGAAGAAAGCTGAGTGCATGAGGGAGAAAACCATGTTTTCCTTCAGGAGGATGCACCAAAGAGTGAATGGAGTACTGTGTGGCCTTGAAGGTGACACATGTTTCTTGATTAGAGCAGCATCTTTTTCTTACTTGTGTTTTTTTTTTGATTTGTATACCTCTTCAGTCAGACTAACTTGACTTGCTTCCTGTTCCTGTCTGTTGTTGAACATTAGCTTTTGAAATTGGCAATGGGGAAGAAGGATGTAACTGCAGTATGAAAGGGGGGAAAGTTTTACAGAGCCCAGCTGGAATACTGAGGTAAATGCTCAAAAATTGAAGTAGGCATCCTAGCCAGTTCAAGTGGATGTTGACTTTGAAACCCTTCAACCTATCGAGTTGCTATATTTGAAGAGTCATCAAGTTGTCTCCTTTCACCCCACTGCATCTTTGGTTTTCTTGTGTTAGTAGGCTTGAGAGGACTGCAGATGTCTAAGGCTGAAGGGGAATGTCTACAATAAAATGCAGTTATCTCTTGAAGAATACATATGAGTTTTGACAGAGTTGTATTGCCTTGGAGAGCATTTTGCTAGTAGGCTGAGAGAACTAACACAGGAGGCTGGGAAAGCAAATAAGAGCAATAGTTGGCAAGATCTTGTGGCTGGTAGAGTGTAGTTGAAAAACCATTCCTGTTAAAAGTCAGTCTTATTAAAACTATTATTTAAGTATTGGAATTGTTCACAGCTTGCTTATTTGAGATCTGAATAGCTGTTAGATTTTGTGTTCATCATTTGTGTTCATTGTTTTGGTGAAACTCTTTCTGAACATCAATATTGGCTGTGTTCAAACAGTCACAACTTGACATTTAGTTAAAATTTCAAATATAACCCAAGTAATAATTTTCCCTTAGCTATCTTTGAACATTTTTTATATGAAAGAGGGCAATACAAGGAAAAAGTATAATTTTGTGCTGAGTTTTGGTGTTTTGTCCTTGTATATGAGCTAATTAGTAATGCATGTTGATGTTGTCTAGCTCAGGGAATTGGTTATGTTGGTGGAAATGGTTATGTGTCTAAATCGACCTTAATAATTAGGAATGTAAAAATGGTTATAGTTTATTGGGGTCTCACTTGAACTGATCCCTTAATGGAATGAAGGTACTTGTTTTCTTTACCAAAGACGCTTAAGAGTTGATCTTTCTAATATGGTTTCTAGGATAACTTAAGTTACCTTACATGTTTCCCTCCCTTTACCCCAGCTGATAGGATAACCAGTAATTTCAGTCAGAAGAGATTGTTTATTTTCTGTAGATCAGTCCATTGCCAAGCAGTGTTCTTGCCTTGTTGTACATGCGTTATGTTTTCAGAACCCCTTGCAAGTGTTTGTTGGCTTAATTCCTAATGCATAGTAGCTTTAGTAGGGGATTGTTTAGAGTATCCTAATACTCTTAAGTATTTTGCAGAAATGTTAGGAGTTTCCAAAAGCATTTCCTACTGAGTGAAGATGTTTTCTTTTAATCTATGTATACAGTTTTAGTGTTCCTACAAATATTTACATTCCATAGATATTTAGCACTTTCTTGCTTGTGTCCTTTTTAGTGTGGTCACCAGCACTATTAAGGTCTTTCATGCCTCTACAAATAGCTGTTTCTTGTTGCTGAAAACAGCCGTTTTTCAGTTGTCTTGTCACTGCTTACCTGGAATAGGCAAGTCTGCTTCAGGTGCCTCTTCTTTCCTGCTGAAAGAAGAGTTAATCTGCTGAAACCTTCTGCAGATTAACTTCTGCAGCAGCAATCACAGGGGTGAATTACAATCCTTTTTCCTTAAAATTCATATGCCTTTTTTTTCTAACCTTTTTTTCTTAATTTTCTTCACTTATTTCAATTCATGGTGATTTTGAGGCAAAGATGTAGAAATGTTAAGTGGTGTTACTTCTTTAGTGATTCATTGAAGAGTCTGTGAAAAGGTTCCCCTTTTAAACTGCCACTCTTGAAAGGCTAGAAATTGCTTTGTATTGTTGCAAAGGGGTCATGCTTTCTGATCTTAATTACCTGTGTTTACATTAGTAACATTTTAAGTTACGTGAAGATTTAAGACCACCTCATTATCAGAAAAATTCTGAATTTTCTGTCAAGTTTTCTGTCTTTCATCTATTTTATCAAAGTTCTTCCATATAATTTAGCATAAATCAAGAGGCACTCTTCTGGTTTCTACTCCTCAGCTGCATGGGTTCTCATCAAGCAGTACCCTGATCTAGTTTGTGCTGCAGATTCTTAAACAGTGTAATGGAGGGAACAGCAAATGAATGTACGTTCAGGTGGGGAGGGCTGCTAATAGATAAATGGTAGTTTATACTATTAAACAAAAAGTGAAAACAGAGGCAAAGAAATAAGCATTGTTTAGCCTGTTTGTGCAGACTCACCAAGCACAAGATGTCCTGTTAATATGTGGATCTCAGAGCAATCATTAAGCTCTCCTTGACAGCTATCCTTCTTATAGGGAAATTAAGAGTGAGTTGTGTTTTGTTTTGATGGGCAAGGTTCTTAACTAAAGACTGGTAACTAAATGCCTCTGGTCTTTGTGTGTGTTTACCCAAAAAGGACTTTAGGATTTGAGCCAAGCTATGTAATAGTTTTTGTATATGCTAGATTGAACAGTCTCTGTTATCTCTTATTGTACAGCTTTTTTGAGTGTGCTTCTTGTATATGCCTCTAAGGCACTTGACCATTTGAAAAAAAAAAGAGTCCTTCAAATTAACACTCCAGTAAAGATAAAAATCACTAAAGAGGAAGCTTGAAGAATTGCATCTATTCCAAGTGTCAATAACTCTGCACTTAAAATTTGAATAGCTAAAAAATATTTGTTTTGCTGAGTTGTGCTTTTTAAAGCAAAATTCAGCATCTGTATTGTGCCAGGTCTTACCTTTCAGTGAGCTCTTAAATAATGATGGGTTTTTGTTTTTTGTTTTTTTTTTTTTTAATTTAGCATGTTTAGCAATAGTCCCCACAGACAAGAAACAGTTTACTCTTGTTGAAATGCATTAATTACTGTTGTAAGTCAAAGTGGATGGAATAAATCCTCTGGAAAGGGAGCAACTTCATTACAAGCAAAGAACAAAGTTCTGTTTTAGACCTTTGTGTCTGGAAGAGATAAATAACTATGTATGCAGCCAGAGGTGGTTCTTGTTCTACAGTTTGGTATTAAGAAGACAAAATTTGTAGTATTTGCATGTCCAAATGCTGATGTGTTTTATCTATTGCATGCTTCCCTTGCACTGGAAAACAGGATTGGAGGGCAAACACAAAATACTAAGGCATGCTCTGAAGGTTTTGTGGTATGTGAGCCTTGAGAAGAATCTTCAGGAGCACATATACGTCTCTTAGGACTTTACCAAAGGGCATTGTGTCAGCTGTGACCTTTGAGGCTGGAGGCATCTCATGGTCCAGCTTGTGTTGCCTCTGAACAGTGCTAACATATTGAAGTAAGCAGATGTGTTTAGTATCTGCTGTCTTAAGTTCAGAGTGTAATCACCTTCATGTTATAATACTTTTTAGAAGTATATAATGTAATTGCAGCAGGTATTTGTGCAGTGATTTTTTTTTTTTAGTGCAGTGTCTATAAATATAATTAAATTATGTATATAAAACCAATGTGAAATGATTTCCCACCCAGCAATGACCAGGATGCACAAGTATGAATTGAAACTGGTGGTAGAAAGACTTACGTTTTTCCCTAGCATCTATATGCATGTGAGGTGGTAATGGTGGATGAAGGCTTACCTATTTTGTCACCTCCTTGGCTCTGTCTCAGCACTGCTGGGATCCAGGCTCACATTGCATTTTCAGCTGAGCATGAATAGTTGAGTATATTGCACACCAAAATACCTATGTTGAAAGGAAAGTTTGTAGGCCACTGTGGCTATTGTTTAGCCAGTCTGTATCTTGCTAGCTCCACTATATTTTCTAAAGCTCTCATATAAAAATCTGCTGTTATAATTGGAACTGTTCTATGGCAACCAGTTCTAATTGCATAAACCATATGGCTTTTGAACTTCTGATGTCTTTTCTCTTGAAAAACAAAAAGCCTACTTGCTTCTCTGCTTGGAAATCTTACTCATGACTTGCTTGAGCTGCAGCTAATTAGAAACTGGCATTCAGTTAATGCCATAAACAGTGTTTAAGAGTGTTTGGGTTTAAAGTCTTATCTGTGCATGATGAAGAAAAAAGTAAGTTTATAGAAAATAGATGGCTGCCATGCACTGCATGTTAGAGAGAATCGCTCAGTTTGCTGAACTGAACAACTGTGTCTTTAGTTCTAAAGCTTCCTTTCAGCATTATAAAGAGAGCTGATTTACTCAGTCAACTTGGCTTTATTGTTCTCCTCTTAATCTGAATGTATTTTAAGACAAACTTTTCCTTAGTAGGTATAGAATCCTGTTTCCTGAACATAATGGTTTTATAGGTTTTGAATGCAGTAACTTCTAAGCTATTTTAATAACCTGAAGTGTTATACTGTCTCTGAGGCTAATAGTTAAAAACTGAATCAGCTTTTTTTAATGGTACTGGGGATTCTTCAGCAGTTCAGTATCTTAAAAATTTTTTGGGGGGAGGGTGGAAGAAAACTCATAGCTCAAATTCTGTGTTAAGCTGCTGGTTTAGTACAGTGTCAAAGCTGAACACTCATTTCAGAAAACTCTTTTTCCTAGAATGTAATTTGCTGCATTTAATACTATTTTTAGGTCAGATAGAAATGTAAATAAAGTGGCAAGAATGCTGGTTTTCCAAACTAGATGTAGGAGAGCAGTCTGTACAGCCTTGGAAGCAATAAAAATGGTAGAAGAACTGGTAGAGCAAAATATATTTTTGAGACATAATGGTTTCTTTTGTCAGAGAACTGACTTGCACACTGATTGCAAGTACTGTATAGAATGCTTCAGTGAAGATAAATGTGTTATGCATGCTGGAAGTACTTCAACTGACAGGTGTTCTTGGCTTTTTTTTTTTTTTGAGAAATGCTGCAGTGCTTAAGAGAACAGTGAAGTCTCCAGCTAGTACACTGAAGTCCTTATAAGCAAGTAAGGTGTTCTGTTGAAATTTTCTATCTACAGCCTGTGGTTCACACTAAATAAATAATCTGTGGGGTCACACTGCTTTGCTGAGAGCCATAGAGATCCAAATACATCATCTTGTGCACATCACTATAGTTTATGTAGGACAAGAATGTTGCAGACTGCTATTTTAAAGCCATCTTCTTAATAAGGCTTGTCTGGACTTTAAAGAAGTCAGTTGAGACCTCCAGATTTTATTCATGTAGTAAGCAGTTCATCAGACATAGTTGTCTATGAACAGTTGAGAGCTTGAGAAGTTGTTAGTGTTAGTTTTGGGGTGAGACCACAAAGAATAACATGCAAACTTGCACTTGATACCAAAGCCTCAGTATTTTGCATAAAGAGGTGATTGAAGGTCATAATTAACCTAAGTTGGAAATGAAGACCACACATGAAGTCAGCTGAGTGTACGGATTTTCATAGCAAACTGACATGGAGAGTAACTTGCACCATTTTAAAATGGAAAAAGTTTTGAAGAACATATTTTTAAACCCTAAATGCAGCAGCCTTCTGAAGCCTAAGTCTATTTTTGTCAAATTTAGAGCTACCTCATCTGCTAACTGTAGGCAGGATCTCTTTACTAACAGCAGTCTCAAGCTGTGGCAGTGGTCAGGAGCCTTTCTATTTGTTCCTGTTGTGGTTGTATTTCACATCTGGACTACCTGTACTCATCTGCAAATGGCCTATTAGCTTTTGTGGTGTCCTCCTAGCGTTGTTCAGTGTAATTCTAAGTGGATTTTCAGTGATATTTTAGTTTAAACAAAGAACAATAAGGTTACCAAAATACTCGCATGAAAAACACTTTCATGGTTTGTTCCAGTTATCCCATCCTTGACTCTACTACCACTTGTATGTGCAGTGGTACTTTTAAACAGCTGTTGCAAGGAAGCTTAGTGAATACTGTCTGCACCAGGTTTTCATTTACCTAATTTTTAAAACCTAGGTTTGTAAGAATGGAATTAATTTTGACATAGTACTTTGTCATCTTTGTGTATTTTTTTTTCCTGTGGGCTGGAAAAGACATGTGAAGGGAGCTATAGTGCATGATCATCTTATATGCTGATGGAAAATAAACTCACTGTATTTCCTTACATTCCTCTTCAGTCTTGAAGAATGAAAAATTTGTTTTGTGATACAATTTCTTTTAGGCATGGTGTGGTACTGAAGGTAGTTTCCAGGGTAGATGCAGGGGTAACTGGACTGCATTATCTTTTAAGTCTTCTTAAAAATAAGCATCTTATTTCACATAGGAAAAATAATTTTACCACTGAATTTGTTAAGATTAGATTGGAATTGCCTCAAATCCAATTAAGCCACACTGCATGGACGTGCTGGGAATATAAATGCAATTACTGTAAATTTGTACAAACTGATTTGTTGCATTATCTTGCTAATCTAACATACAGTACTTTTTGTGTCCATATTGCAGACGGCAACTCCAAACTAACATGGCAGTCAGACTGTGTGATGTGGCTTCTCTGCTTAGAAGTGGTTCGTGGGCAGCAGAGCCTTGGACTGGGGTCTGTGGGACTTTTCTTAAATTCTGTAGGCTACTTTTTTACATGTTAATAGTGCTGAGGCCATACCAAAGTCTTTTAACCTTCCATTTGGAATGCTTACTCACTTATATGTTTCATTATAGGCCGTAGGGTGTGTTCCTATTCTGTGAGAGCCTAGAGCACACGACCATAACAAGACAACTTTTTCTGTAAAACGGTGATCTCCTGTAGAAATTACACTGCAGTGGCTTGCCTTTCTTCTATTGTCAATTAGATTTTAGTACTAATTAAAAATACATGGTGGATAATTGAAGAGGAGTATTGTACTAAAATGGTTTTGGTATGGTCTGAATACTAATTTGCAGTAACTTTGAAAAACTGTATAGTTGTGTTTTTATGATTACTATTTTAAAATTATATTTGCCAGTCTATTCTAAGATTCTTTTAAACTGTAAATTTATCTCAAACTATTTTTCTGAGTGAAAAATATTTAGTGCTTTGTCTTTTATGAACAGTTGTCTTTATCCGATTAGTGGGGTATGCATTATTTGTAAAACATATTAGTATCATGCCATTCAGAGCAGATGGTTCTGTAGCTGAGAGATGCTGGAATTTTCAGCATGCATAGGCTACTGCAGCTGTTCACTTGAATGTTGGCTTAGGATCCCATACTTGCCACCTGAACGTGAAGAAAAATGTGCAATTAAGAGAGAATTGTTCGTTGTCCTTGCTAAATCCTGCTAATTTTGATCAATGAACACTTCAAATTTGGTAGTAAAACACCAAAAAAAAAAAAAAAACAAAGAAAAAGGCAATCCTACAGAGTCTCAAAGCACAGCATTTGTGACTACTAGCTTTAACAGGTATGCTAGTGTTTTGAAAAGTAATTTATCCTGAGATAATCTACTTTATCATCTTTTCAGTGGACTTGTTTCATCAGTGTCAGAAGCAGGTTACCCCTTGGAGTTTGTCACAAGGGAAGAAAGTGTTGTTCTAGTTGCAGGTCTTCAGGAAAATGAGATCACACTTTTCCAGTGGGTGCTCTTAATAGATGTATCCCTTTTTTGCATTGTGCTGAAGTAACCTCTTGGAAAATACTTCTGTATGCAAAACAAAGAACAGAGAAATATGTTCCCAGGAATGTCAAAGTTGGACTTCTAGTAAGAAACTCAACTTACCCCGTCTTGTATTGTTAGGAAATTCAGTTATTCAGCAGTCCCTGAACACAGCTGACCTCATCAGCTTGTTTGGATATGCACTGATTGCCTATGGTGCTTTAAACAGGACTGTTAGGACAGACCCATCAGAGGTCCTGCTGCTGCTCTGTGATTTTACCAGAGGCTTTTTTGTGAGAGCTCCTCTTAGCAGTTTAATTATGAGGCTAAATTTCAGTGATTGATGGATTTCTTTAGTAAACTTCTTGTGTTGAAATATGTATTACTGGAGAATTAACGTACATAATTTTCTCTTGCATGTTGTCCTAAACAGTTGGTCTCAAACAGGGTAGGCTGCCCAAATCCTAGATATTAAAATGCTGTTAAAAATCCATTGTATTTACCAGTTGTTGCCATTCAGTCACTGACTGAGGGGGCAGAGTGCCTTTTGTAGATGTGGCAGTTTGTGGATAAGTGCTTGTGTACAAGCCTTGGGTAGGAGTCCTCCTAATTAATTCTGTTGCATCTTGCAGTCATACAGTCAGTGGCTTTGGGGTGAGATACTTTTAACTCAAACTAGTCTGATTCTACTGTATCTTGCAGATTGTCTGTCTCTAATACACTTGCCATGAACAGGGGCATCTTGCACTCGATTAGCTGGCTGTACACTCCATCCCACAGATCTGAACATTTTGAGGGATGGGGCATCCACAGCCTCCCTGGACAAGTGTCTTACCACCCTCTTGGTAAACAATTTCTTTCTAATATGTAATCAAAACCTTCTCTATTTCAATTTCAAGACATTCCCCTTTGTCCTGTCACTACATGCTCTTCAAAAATGTCTTTTTCCCTCTTTCTTGTAAAATCCCTTCAGGTACTAAAAGGCTGCAATGAGACTACCCCAAAGTCATCTCTTTCTGGACTAAACAAACCTGATTCTTCCATCATTTTGTCAAAGGAGACGTGCTCTGTCCCTCTAATCCAGGCCCTCCTCTGGACTCACTCCAGCAGGTCCATGTCCTTCCTGTGCAGGGACCCCAGAGCTGGATGCTGGGTTCCAGGCGGGCTCTCACCAGAGCAGAGGAGCAGAATCCCCTCCCTTCCCTGCTGGCCACACTGCTTTGAATGCAGCCCAGGACATGTTGCCCATGGCTGGGTCATGTCCAGCCTTTCACCCACCAGCACTCCCCAGTCCTTTTCACGGGGCTGCTCTCAATCCATTCATTCCCCAGCCTGTGCTTGGGGTGTCCTGACCCATGTGCAGCACCTTGAACATGGTCTTTTTAAACCTTATGAGATTTCCATTGTCCCACTTTTCAAGCCTGTCCAGGTCCCCCTGGATGACATCCTGAACTTCAGGAGTATCAGCAGCACCACTTACCTCGGGGTCATTGGCAGACTTGCAGATGGTACTCTTGATTCATTTGTCTGTGTTATTAGTGAAGACATTGAATAGCACTGGTCCTCGTATGGACCCCTGAGGGATACCACTTGTCACTGATGTCTTTCAAGACTGAGCTATTGACCACCACCTCTGGATGCAACTGTCCAATCCCTTTCTTACCCATCTATTAATCAGCCCATAGATACTCTCCATTTTAGAGATAAAGATGTTGTAGGGGATTGTGTCAAAGGCTTTACATAAGTCTAGATAGATAACATCTATAGCTCTTCCCTTGTCCACTGATGGAGGCACTTCATCACAGAAAGGCCAATTAGTTGGTCAGACAGGACTCGCCCTTGGTGAAGCCATGTTGGCTGTCTCGGATCACTTCCTGTTCTCCATCTGCCTTAGCACAGGTTCTAGGAGGATCAGTTCTGTGGTCTCCCAGGCACAGAGTGGTTCTGGAGTGGTCAAAAAGGACATTAAGATCAAGATTCAAATTTAACTCTTCTCAGAGTTCAGGTGAAGGAAGAAATAATGACGTGGAATTGTCAATTTTGTCAAATAAAAGCATCTAGAAGCCTGATTCCAACCTGTGGTGAAAAAAGTTTGACATGGATGTTGTCAAAGAAGAGTGTATTTTCCATCTCAGCACATTCATATATCTTCTAAATATGTCTTTAAAATACTAATCTTCATCTCTGCTGTTTCTTATGAGAAGTCTTCTTTGGATACAGTTAATGCCCACCTCTTTTTGATATTATTTAAATGCTACTCCATTAAAAATTGCATTTCATGTTATTTCAGTAACCAGTTGTAAGTTAACAGAAATAATTATTCTTGCAACAGGCCAGTTTTGTTTGGTAACTTCTATAACAGAAAGGCTGTGATTCTCCTAATTTGGGGGAATGGCAGAGCATGGAAACTAAGCTTTGAGTGCTAATTTCATTTAGTGAACTTGTAGAAGATACAGTTTATTTGTTACAGGGTTTTAAAGTATTGTCTTGACTAACAGTGTAATGCCTTTCTATATTGGTATTTGGGTCTTTTCTTGCATGTAGAGGCAGTATATGGCCTTGGCAATACCATTTCTGCGTAGTGACAGGTCTTTTAGGTTCTTGTTTGGACTCTCCTACTAGGTACTGAAATATGATTTTTGATGGTTCTTGTTTTCTGTTCTTTTCAGCAGGTAATTGCTGCCATGGAAACACAGCTGTCTAATGGACCAACTTGTAATAACACAGCCCATGGTTCAGCCCCCATAAACAATTGCTCATCACCAGTTGATTCTGGGAACACAGAAGACAGCAAGACCAATTTAATAGTCAACTACCTTCCACAAAACATGACACAAGAGGAACTGAAGAGTCTTTTTGGCAGCATTGGGGAGATAGAATCCTGCAAGCTTGTCAGGGACAAAATAACAGGTATGTTGGTTTTGAGTTTTCTGTATCTTTTCATTTTTCCAAGCAGCAAACTCTCAGATGGTATTCTGCAATTCTCTTAAGTAATGGAATAAAGAGAGAATGAGCCAATGCTGGTCAGAAGGAACTTATATTAGTAATTTTTAAAATTATATACCCAAAAATTAAGCATATTTATTTGCATTTAATTTAGGTTACTTTGAGTGCTATAAATGCTGACAGAACCTGGGCTGGGTTTAAACCTGGGCTTCGGAGAACTAGGAAAGAAGAGTCACATGTGGAAAAGCAGATATTTATACAAAATTTCCTTGAATTGTAATTCAACCTCATTGAAGTTAGACTTTAGTGCTTGTTGATGTAAAGCTGCTTCTTTTCAGAGATGCAGGTAATGAAGCTTGTACCTTCATTAAAGGGCAGATTATCTTACTTTACAGGTTAAGTTGCTTTTGATTTGCAGCACTTGAACAGTTTCTTTAGGATGCACACTTGAATCAGTTTATGCTCTTTGGCTTCCTTCTTGTTGAGCAGTCTCTGGCTGACTTCTGTTGGCTGAGTGAGGTTTGTTTCCCTTATGGCTCTGAATAACCAGCAGATCTTCCCACAGCAGATGACTTGTTCTTAAGACATTAGGCACGGGTAAATCTTTGAAGCACGCTCCTTCAGCATGGTAGCCTGGGATACTGAAATCGCAGCTTTTAGTTGATCTGGCCTGAGCAAACCTTCAAGCAGTCTTTGCTCTTGACTGTGAAGATTACTAAATGTTCTTGGGGATGCCAAAGAAACCAGATGGAGCTGATGCCACAACTTGCTGTCTTCAGGTGAAATCTGGTTGATGGAGAAAACAAGCCTGTTTTCTCTGTAGGTAATGACTTCAATGCTTTGAAACAGAAGGTCCCTTCCTTAGGTGTTTCCTGACCTCTTGTTCAGGGAGTGGAAAGATGTAACTTGTACTTCATCAGTTAGTGGGATGGCTATTCAAAGACAGTTTGTCTCTGTCTTGTATATCCCACGTGTTTAGCATGTTTAACCTTCTTATTGAAGTTGCTTAGGAATAACCTCAAAGGCTGCTACTTGAGGCTCACAGAAATAACCCTCAAGGTCTTCGCAATCAGTGTTCAAATTGTCCACTTCCTTACATGATGGGTCTGATGTTCTATATGCCAGAAGCACACAGTTGCTGCTGCACAGTTTCAAAAGACTTCATACCTGGGAATGGAGCTGGATGTAATTCTAGACCTCTTGTTTCAAGGTGTGATGTCTTCTACATAGCGTGAAGTGATGCCTGAGAAGAATCCTGAATTTAAATTACATTCTCAGTAGCAGAGAACTCCGGAGTTGAAATTATTGTAGATAGATAGTTTTTCTACTTTATCAGAGAGCAGATCCTCAGCTTTGAGATACACTTTCAACTGCCAGCAAAAATGCTGCATCAGTCTTGTTCCAAAAGGTTTTAGGATTATAAGTGAGATTGAGAAGTACAGTGTCGGACCTTGCCACTGCATTGGAAGTAATACTTCTGATTTTAGTAGCCTGGAGCAAGATAACCTTGTGTTTATAGATGCTTAGGAGAAAGCTCTCGACTTTCAGTCCTGTTCTCACTCATTTTCAGGTTTTCATCAGAGTTTTGAAAAGCAAATTTTTCTTTTCCTTCTAAATTCAGAACAGGGATTGTTATCAGGTGCTGTGAAATTCATATGACATGAATTTCAGATTTTTATTGGTTTGATTCCTCTGCTAAAATATAATATTTTTTTTGTCCTTCTCAAATGAACTTGATGAGTATCTTTAAATAAGGTTAGGGTAGCATAGAAGTTGAAATACACTTCTACACTTACTGTGTTACCGAGGTCAGTACTGGCTTGTGTCTCCACCACTCTGTGCCTGCTACTTTGCAGACAGAGTGGAGTTTTATGGCAACACTAGTGGGCCAATCCAGTCCTATCCTTGGCTTGGAGTGGTACCATCCTGCAAGCTCGATGTCAAAGACTGCGTTTTCCTTCATGGCCACTGTCACTGATGGGCAAGACCAACAATGGGGAGGAAGTAACCATAACCCACATAACCTCAACTTGTTTGCCCCAAAGGGCATCCAGTGGGGCTGTGTGTGAAGTGTGATCTCTGCAGCTATGCCCAGTTAGAAACCACAGTCCTGTCCTGAGAGTCAGAGTTACTCCTGCCAGGATCACTGGGTTGCCAGTGCCTTGTGTTAAAATACAGAGAGATCATGGCCAGCCATTGTCATCTTGACCCAAATGTTCATTAGCATCTGGTGAATTTAAACCAAGTTATCTCCCACCCTATTGTTTAGTACTCACTCTGTGATCGCATCTGCAACACTGAAGTGCACTTGCATTATCGCAGAATAGCAGAATGGTTTCAGTTGGATGGCACCTTAATAAGCACCTCATTCCAACCTCCCTGCCATGGGCAGGCACACCTCCTACTAGAGGTGAAAGTGCTCTATTTCCTTGAAGATGTCTGCACACTTTAGGATTTAGAAAAGTTGAACTTAAAGGCCTTCCTTGTTTTTTTCCTCTGGAAAAGCTGTTTGAGGGGAGGAGGCAACCTGGACTTCATTTACTAATTTCACGTGAGCAGTTTGAAGTCCAAGTGCTGATTCTTTTATTGATTTTTAGCTAGGGATTTACTTGTGAATAAGGTAGAAAGCACATGTATGAAGGTTTCTGATGGTCATCTCCAAGCATGCAATTCATGGGCAGAACGTTCTGTTGGGGCGGCATTAGTAGCTCAAGTGAAGTCTGCTTTCTGTATTGGCAGAACACCATTTAAAGTGCAATCAGTAAAAATTAAAATAGCAGATTGCTGTTCTGTTGTTTTACTGAAGGTAAATAAATTAAATGTTGGTAGTATTGAAGATTCTAAAGGGTGCTGAACAGCAGTCTCTGTTCATGTGAAAATCCCACTGACAGCAGCATCTGATAAGTGGGTCACGAACGTCGCTTTATCTTCACTTGCTAACCAGAGAATCTGTCAGGAATGAGTCATTGTGCCTAGACATTTTAGAGTCTGTGTTAACTCTTATGTGCTTTTGACTGATGCAGATATGTGTCAATACAAATTGCAAAACTACCGTGTAAGTTAATTGTGCTTGTACAATAGGTGAGAGACCCTGGTCTCAACAGAGCAACATAACTGAATTCCAGTCAGCCACTTGAGATAGCTGTTTGGTTTAGTTTAAGTGCTTCTACACATTTAAAGGCAAGAGAAGTAACATTTATCATACAATGATAACCCTTTAGGTAATCTAATGTTAAGCATGTATGGTTCCAAAAATAAGCTAAAAATATTCAAAATGTTAGGGAAAAGGATAAAATGGGTTGAAATTTTTGCTGGAGCTGCCCCTGGTCAAGCACTTTAAAGAGCCCATGCTTTCTGCTTGCACAAGATAGGTAGATTTAGCAGCTTTTGAAAAAATACAAGAAAAAGTTATAGCTAGCACTTAAAGTAATACCATAGTATGATAAACATTTTCTAGACCTACTTTTCTGAAACTTAAATATAGGTAAAAATGTGACTGTAGTCGCCTTAAAAAAAAAAGACTGCATTCTTTTAATTCCCACTGTCTTCAGTACAATTTCAATTGTACATGTGGAAGATTAATGCTTAATTTTCACATTATGGAATAATCTCCCAGTTTTCATTGTGCTTGTGGCATTGTTAGCTAAACTGAAACTCATGGAATATAGACTCCTTAAATTCAGAAAGCAGCTAATTCAGATGTCTTAAATTTGGGAAATTATTTGTCTTCTTGGCTTCAAAGCTCCCGTACTGTTCTCTTATTAAAATAATCATATGCTCATAAAATTGACAAGTTTTTTTTTCTTTAAAAGAGAACCTTTTGGATAGGGCTGGATTTCTTGTCTCTTTAACTATGTGTGCACTACCACTAATGCTTATATTTGGTTTTCATTTGCAGTTTAGCAAATGCTTGTTCTGTCTAGAAAGTGAGGCAGGATATGCTTAGAGACCTACCCTGGGACTGTATTTCACATTCATAGGCTTGTGTATGAGCTGTGAAACTTCTACCTTTAGTACAAGGAGACAGGTGCTCTGCACTTGAAGACTTCATCAAATCCTTCATCTCTGCTTGAGGATAAAGAGTGAGTACACTTTAGGACATCCTGCTGATCACTGCTACATGGCAATTTTTAAACACTTGATTCAGCTGCCACTGTAGAGCTTACATGTTGGTTGAAAGTCTGATCCTCTTACATACCTTTTTCAAAACAATCTGTGCTCCTGTTTGTCTTGTGGCTGGCAATGATCTGTCACATTGGGGTGGTGTTTCTTTATGGTCAACATTGTAGTCTCAGAGAGTAAAATTCTTCAAGTCATGTTTGTGACTCCTTTAAAAATTTCATAGGCAGTCTAGGCTTTTGCAGTCTAGAATACAATCCACAGTACTGTAGTCTAGTCTACAGTACTGTGAGGATACTCATGTAGAGGAAGGATCACATTTCTGTCTCTTATACCCATTTTTGTAAGACTAAAGCTAACAGGATATCTTGCTTAATTTTGTAGATTCATCTTGTCCTCTTGAAGATACTAGTTTCTCAGATACTTTGAAGTATTCTCTCATTCCTGTGTTGCACAAAGTGAAGGCACATGATGGAGATGTCTAGAACTGTAGTTCTAGAAAAACTGCCTGAAAGTTGAACACGTCCGTAAAATTGTTGGAAGCAGCTGTGTCAATATGTTTGCAATTAAAGTTTGTACAGAGAGTTTTAGTTCTTTTGTGTGTTTTTTGGTCTTCATTGAAGTACCATGGTAATAAATGCAAAGGATTCTGAGTTGGTCGTAGAAATAAAGAAGTATATAGAGCTGGACATGATGTTCTCAGATCGACCTTGTGTTCACGGTGGTAACACTGGTCACAATTCAGTATGGGCCATGTATATGCACACAGTGCAGTGTTGGGAAGGACTCTGCTCTGCCAGATCCTTGGTTATGGAGCACTCAGTCTCCTCTAGTGCAGGGTCAGAGGAAACGCTTGTCACAATGCTGAATTATAGTCAGCTGAAACAGCTGAGGCCATGACTTGGAAAAGGATTTTCTTTTCTGAGGGGCAAGTGACTGTTTCAGCACAGCATGGCTGAAACATTGACCTCTTAGAGATGGCTCTTACACTTGCTGTGACTTGTAAAGCAGTCTTTTGGTAATCAAGGGAAACCTATTTGTGTCCTCAGTGGAAGCAATACAAAATGTGTTAACTGACTGGCTTGAATCTAGAACATGTGAAACTTGTTAAGCTCTGTAGTGTTCGCTCCTTTAATCATAACATTGTAAATGTGAGTGTCTGGCAAGGGCAGAGCTATGGGAAACCTTATGCCTTGTCAGTGCTACTGCATATCTAAAACTCCTGACTTTGAAAGTGATCTCAGTTGAACCTGGGCTGCCAGTTTCTTTCAAGTCTTTTGTCACTGTTGCTCTGAGCAGTCTTAGCTTTCTCTCCAGCTCTAAATCTTTCACTTCCCTTAATGGAAGTCTAATTTTAGGGCGTCTCAGCTAACCTTACAGAAAGATGGGGAAAAAAGTATGATTGTGCTTTCATGTGAGGCACTGAATTTGAGGCTTACTACTGCTTTGAAGATGAGGTAGGAAGCAAAGTAGGTGGGTCCTACCTACAAAGTAGGGGTTTTTTTTAATGTCCCTGAGGAAGCAGGAGGAGATGGTGTGACATATCTGTGGAGGGGCTTAGTGTTCAAAGTTACTTTATTTACCGTGTAGAAAGTTATAAGCATTCCCATGACAAAAAAAAAAAAAAAAATATTGAGCCTAGTAGGGCAATGAGTAGCTGGAATTTCAGGTACTTGCCCATATAGTACAAGTGCCTGATACAGGGAGGATCACATGAATGAACAGAGCACAACAACATTGTTTCTAGAGAGGCTTCCTATCTTTGTTAAACTCCTCAGCTCTTTTTCCTTGTTAGCCTTTATTCCCAGTGTGTTTGATGTTTGCAGTCCTGTATCACTAATGCATGAGATGTTTTTGCAGGGTTTTGTGCATTTGGCTGCAGAAGCTGCCTGCTCTTTTGTGGTGTTCTGAGTCTGTGATACGCGTGGCTACTGGCTAGCTGCTGCTAGGTGGTGTGCTGAGATGAGTGAGTTTTTGTCAGCCTGACAATTTCTGATTAAGACAGGGTTGTGGACAAAAGGTACTGCCTGGAAAACACTGTCTTGGCAGTAGAATGTGTTGTGCAAAACTTAACTAAAATGTGAAATTAAGAATAGAAGCCAAATGGGATTGGAAGCAAATTTCTGTTTATGTTAATTCATGTGTGTTTATCTATCGTGATTAAGTGCTCTCTGGAGCATCCTGCTCAAGACCTTGAAGCATAGATCTTCTGGGTAGAGGGAGAGTTGATTTTAAAATCACCTTTTTAATTTTCAAGTTTATGTTTTGAGATCTGTAGATGTTAAAATGCAGTTTCTGATGTGGCCTAAGGACTTGGTGAGTTATAGCCCAAAGTTAATAAAGTGATTTTGAGCTTTGTGTGCTTGTGGGAGAAAAGTGCAGCAGCAGAGCTGGCTTACTTAGCTAGCTTGGGTGCTTGAAGTATCATCCTGCAGGGATAATCCTGGAAGAGTTACGATTCAAACAAGCCTTATGTCTGGGTTCAGAGCACAGCTTACATCTTAAATCTGCTGAGGGGTTGTAACAAAATCGTCTAAGGTTTCTTCCATCCTAGGCAATTCTGTGGTGTTTTGTACTTCTGATTGCTATTCAATATTACTTAAAAGTATTTAGCAGCATTCACTGTACTTTTTCATAGTAAATGGCATAATTTATTGCACTTCACGTGTCTCCTGGAAATGTCATGTAAACAGGTGAGGATGAAGGAAATTGTTTCACCTTGTGTTACTGAAGATAGCACTTAATGTCTTCGTACTTTCATATAACTTTCACTGTTACGCAGGCGTAATACTGTTTTGACCTTTCAGAAGTTCATAGGCTTTGTTTTTACAAGTAAAAGAGGTAGAAAAGACCTGTCTGACTAAACCTGCCAGGGCATCACTCATAGCACCAACTTCTGGAAGCAAGCTGTTTTTTAAATGATTAATTATCATATATTAACCTGAATTAATGTGTTGATCTCGATATATAGCATAAGCAAGAACTTGATGTTTTAAAAACTTAACTAAATATAATCAGAGACCCTTCTGATCACTAAATCATTCTGCTTTTCAGCAAACACTGTGCTTTTTGATGGAGATAATTGCAATATACATTATCTTGCACTTTTCTGCAAGCAGATTGCCATCACTTTTGTCAGTGGTTGCCATAATTTACAAGAAGCCTGTGAAAGCATTGAGGTTTGCAAAATGGCATTGGTCCTGTAGTGATGTGGACTATCTTGTGTGTTTTTTGTTAAGGTAAAGCTCTTTGCTTCCATACTGGGAGTCCCAGGCTGCCAGCCTGGTGTATCTTACACTGTTTACTCTTTCACTTTCACATGTGTATGTAGGTATATGTTGCTGTTACATCTTAGTGATCCTGGGCCAGCTGTTTGAATAAATGTTGATTCTAATGGAAGCTAGTGTTTGAGTGAGACCTCTCATAACCTGAAGTTCCTACAGTGTAACTGCTTTTCAGGGTGACTGTGCTGTGAGATTAGAGCAGAGTATTTATAATAATGAAGGTATATTTCAGTGATGTCTGCCTCAGTTTGGGTAGTGATGTTAGTAACACACTTCCATCTTACTGCACACCTTGAAGCTCTTTCGCTCCAAGGATGTCATGTGGATTATAGGGACCTGGATATCCCTACAGAAAGTAGGTACTTCCTCTCAGCCTGCACAAGCTGAGTGGTAAGTAATAATACTTCAAGCTGCAGATGGTTCCAACAGGTTCATGGCTGGTCCATTATGTATTGAAGCATCTAGTGTTACAGAAGCAAGACCTTAAAATACAAGCACGGAACTTTCTAGCTGCATGTGTTTATTTTCTATAAAGTATATATATATATATATATATCTACATTTGATATGCTTTTATCATGGTACTTCAACTGGCAGCTCTTGCTGTGAAAATTTGCCAGACTGCTGTTGTGGTTTTCTGTGAACAACTGCAGAAGAGGGCTTATTCTACTATTCTCTATGGAATTTTTTTTCCTGGAGTATGTCAAGTCAGAGTGGAAATAGAAAGCTGTAGAATGCCACAGAAGAAAACTATGCAAGCCTGTGGTTTTAGTGACCTAATACTTTAATCCACAGTAAAGAGAAAATAACTGAGAGGGCTCAGATATTGTATTTCATTTTAGGATTCCTTTAATTTTTTTTTTTAAATCTACTAATTCCCACAGTTATCAAGGACACAGCTATAGTATCTTCAAAATTTCTGTGCTATTGACCAGTTGATGCAGTTACTTTGTTTTTGCCTTTGCTTATTTCAGGCATTTAGCAGAATTTACTAAAACAGAAGGGGATTTGTAATGTGAATTCTTTCCTGTCTTCTGAGTTTCTGGTTCTATTGTACATAAGGATTTTTCTTAGTCTCTGTGGTAGCTGTGGCTTTGTGCATATTAAACCAAAGCCCTTTTTGAAATGCACTTGGAGCTCCACAATGGTTATGAAGTCTTGCATCTATAGTATGAACCATTGATTATTTCGGTTCCCCACTCTTCCCCACCACCTTCTAAACTAAAAAAGCCAGGCTTACTTGTGGAAGAAATTTGCTGTGTTCGTGTAAGAATTAATTGCTGTGGAGACATAGTTCAGTTTCAAATTACGAAAACTTCAGCTTTTCTCAGAGTATTTTTTTCCTATGTTCATTTGGCAACTGCAAAAAGAAATGGCTTTTTCCAGCTACTTAGTATTGTACATTAGCAGTTGTTTGTTAATTACAGGTGTTAAAACTGAAAAAAAATATGTTCCCCTTGGATGTACTTTCAAGCACATATTTTTTGAGTTGACATTTAAGACCTACCTAGAGAAAGAAATTGTTTTGAGGACAATTTCTCATTTTTCTATACTTTTTCTTTCATCAGTAAAGACCAGGAAAAAAACCCAAAAACCAAGCATGTGATTGAAAGTAACATTGGAAATTAACCTTTAAAAAAAGTTTGCTAGAGCAGGGAAATATTTTTCAAACTTAGGATCATGGCACATTTCAGGATATCGTTCAAAACTGTGAGATTAAGTAGCAGGTAAAAACCTGGACAAAAATCCAAAACAAAACAACTGTTTCAAAGTAATATGTGGTTTTGTGAAGTTTGGGGAAAGAATTTAAGTTCAGGTGTGTCCTGGTTTTGGCTGGGAGAGAATTCCTTAATTCTCAGCAGTACGTAGAGAGCTGTGCTTTGGAATCAGTATGAAAATAATGTTGGTAACGCACTGATGGTTTGGCTGTTGCTGAGCAGTGTTTACTCTGAATTAAGGACTGTTCAGTGTTTCCTGCTCTGCCAGCAAGTAGGTGTGGGAGCATAGATATTTCAGGGACCTGAACTGGCCAACGATTTATATTACATGCCATGGAAACCTCATGCCCAAATTATAAACTGAGGGAGTTACCTGAAGTAGGGGGCTCTCACAGTTCAAGGATAGGATTTAGTATAAGCTAGTGGATGATGATGACCAGTTTTTTTGTCTATCACTTGTTTTTCTTGGGGTTTCTCTCCTTTCTTACTTCCTTTTATTAGTAATATAGCATGTTACATTGTTTCAGTTATTAAACTGGTCTTCACTGGTGAGCTTTTTTTAAACTTCTTCTCTCCTTTTTGACCAGGATGTGGGGAGAGAGGTTTTAGTTGCGGCTGTGTTTTCTTAGTTGCCAGCTGGGTTTAAACCACAACAAAGTGTCATGCCATATTCATGTTACCACAGGTTTTGAAACACTCCAGGAGTAGAACAAAGTGCTTTACATCTACTTGCTTATTTAAGATGACTAGGTGGATACAATAAGACAGACTATTTAGTGCTTCTGGCTGTATTCCTGATAAGGAGTAAATTGACTGCAAAAGACAAAACTGAGATGCCTCGAACATGTTACTGCTAATAGTGGTAAAAATTAAAGGGTATAGCTAGCTTTCAGAAAAGTATTTGGTTTGGCAAATTTCATGGTATTCTTTCACCTTGGAGTGGTAAGGATCTTCTTGTAATATGACAAGCTAGTTTGTAAGAAGGTCTGGGTGTCTTCAGTCTTCATTATTTCAAGTAGGTTTTGGCTGTCAGTTGTTATGTTTGAACCCAAGGCAGTAATGGGCATGATTCTCAGTGTTCCTCCTCCTGTAGTGTCCATAAGGATTTGCTGGTTTTTTTGCCTGTGCAGCAGCATGCACCTTTCCATGCAGTTCCTGCTTTCAACCACACTTTCTGCTGTTGAGAATTTCTATTTGGACATGATGGATCTCTGTTAATAACCTTCAGGTGATGTCTCTTCTGGCTTGCTGGCTTGCTGGACATCTTTTATCAGGTTCATGCATCTGTGGTACACACACACCCCCCACCCATGAACTTTCTCCTTGTGCTTCAGGGAAGAACCAGAAGAATCAGAGCTGCACCATCACTTTTGTACCCAGCAACAACAGGCTTATGTTGATGAAGCACCAGATGATGATGTTCCTCACATGTGAAAAACCATAAGCTATAATGCAGAAGGATGGCACCAAATTAATAGAGTTGAACTTGTCTGAGATTAGACAGCATCTACTACTTACTGTGTGTCAGATACTTTGATCAGTGTTTGATCATTTTCATTCATTCTTCAACTTTCATTATTCCAGATTTAGAGCAATAACTGAGAAATGGTTTGGGAGAAAGGCATTGAAGTATCAACTACTGAAATCTAGTAGTGATCATAGTTTACAGGTGTTTTCTTACAAGCTTCCCAGCCTCACCTGCTCAGTGATATGAGTTGTGTGTTCAGTAAATAGAATCCATCTGCTGTAACTATAAGCAAACTGCAATTAAATTAGGGATTGTTCAATGACTTATGCAGGGTCCCTTATTTTGATAAGCTGCTTTCAAAATGCAATTCAGGCCTTAATGCAAAGTAAAATATAGTTTGAAATTTGAAGATTAATTTACATTGAGTAAATAAAAAGGTTGATGATGTCCTCTACTTATGCATTTAGCCCTTCTTGTTAGACCACAGTCATGTAGGGAGTTTCAGATACAGTGCTACACTTGAGTTGTGTGTCTCAATGTGTGCTCCTAGCCTTATTCAGTGTCAGGATAATACTGTGGTAGTCTCCATGGCATTAATCACAGATGACTGTAGTGACTTACAAAGATGAGGCAACTTTTTTGTAAAAGAGCTGGTACCAATTGAATGATACCTTGTCTTGGCTCACAAGGCCTCTGTGGGGTTGTCTCTCTTGCAGGATCCCTCTAGCACATTGTAGAGCATTCTGATGTCTTAAATTGCAAATCCACACAGACAACGGGATTGAATGTTTCGTACTCCTATATCTAAAACTCTGTTAAACTTTTCATGCTTCTGAAGTTGGGCTGAAGTCTAGTAGTATTATCTTTTCTTTGGCCACGCTGACTTGCTTTCAGGACAACACTACTTGCAGCTTTTAGGTTGATCTTTACATATCCTGTGGGTTTTCTGTAGTGCCACTTTTGTGTAGTGGTCATGGAACATATCTTCACTCTGAAATTTCAGGAGACCTACAAAAATTATCTGAGTCCATGAGATGAATTCTAATGACAGCTTCCATATATGGTTTTCATATGTTGTCGTGGATGTTTTTTTAACAGCGTTCTTCCACCAGTGCATACAAGCTTTGGGGTGATGAAAGGCAGAATAAAACCTAATGCCAGGTTTCTGTGTACTTGACTCAGTCCTGATTACAAAAATATGAAGCTGGCTTTTTCTTGCACTAGTTTAGTGGATCTTTGCCAATTAATTTCATACACTGAGACAGAAGTTTATGGCTTTAAACGCAGTGTAGTTTATTGCAAACAGTGCTTGTAAAATGACCACTTACAGGCTGGAAGCAGAATATACACTACTGTTCACTAGAAAATGGACTAATCTCTTTCAATTAAGGTCAGGATGACAGTTTTTGGAGGAGTTAAGCACTGAAGTTAGTGTATGTAGCTGAAGTCAAATTATAAAAAGAAATAATATCCTCAATGGAATATCCTTCTGGAATTCCTATGAATTCCGTTTCTGTAGAAATTCATTGTAGACAATGAATTTTAGTTCCTAGACTTTATTAACCTCAGAGTTTTGTTCTTCACTGTGATATTGATGCAAATAGTATGTCCCATTTGGGTTTTTTTTCAGGACAGATTTTTTTACCTTTGATTTCTTCCGTGCTATTGAAATTTTTGCTGGTTATATTCCTATAACTTAGTCTTGCAATAAGATCTTTTTTGCAGAAATTGAAATAGCCTTATATGTCTGAAATGATGGTATGGTGACTATTGTAGAGAAATCTGATTTTTTAAATGTATGCTGATCAATAATTTTTGGTTGTCCTGTGGAAATGTATGAATGTGTTATTTGCTATTCAGACGTCTAATTTTCCAGAGTATAATTAGTCTGTGCTTAGTTTTTATATTTGACCTGGAAAATTGTTTTATGTCTTAGTGGTGAGTATTAATTTTAGAATGTATTATTAATGAGGTTGTAAACATTTTGGGGTCTTCTGTTGTTTTTTTCTTTTGGTTTTATATGCCTATTGGGATAGTCATTTATGACAGTTTTGGGTTTTCTCTTCCAAAATTTAGCATTAATAGAATTCAGTTAGTGGGGCTGTTTTTCTTACATACTTTTGCCTGACAATGAGAACTTAGAAACAGCAGCTCTTCTTACTACTTAAAATGAACCAGTACATTTCATAGAACTCATTTAGTCTTATTTGATCAGTACATTCTGAAGAGGTTTTGAGAGCTCCACTGATTGTAGAATTTGTCATGATTCTTTTTTTTTTTTGGTGGAAAAAATTATTACCTGATAATGTTAATTATTTGTTTTGTTTGATCTTCAGACATTAGAGGAATGTTTAAGAATTCCAGTCAAGATGCAGGATTGTCTGGGTACTCTGGTAATGTGATCAACAATTGCTTCCAAAAGTTAGCTTGCTTAGCCCTCTCAATGGGCATTCCGCAGCTCTGATGGGAAACAGCAGCCAAGGACTCCCTCATGTGGTGGGTGTCCCAGACTTCCAAAAGAATTGTGCTGCACTGTCAAAAAGGCTGTTCTGGTTCATGCGAGTAGAAAGTATGTGTTGAAATTATGCAAGTGGTTGACTGTGGGAAGAAATGCAGCAATGGAAGCTCTTCTAGTGCTGAAACAAACAAAAAAAAAAGACCATTGTATACTAGTGGAGCAGTGTTGAGGGAAAAAGGTACCAGCTGCATGCTCAAGTGAAGAAGTTCTACAGCACTGGCTCTAGATTCTGTCAGGGAAAACAAGCTTCTCAGATATGCATGCAGAAAAATTATCTTGCAGCAGCAGCTATTTAAGAGGGAAATTGAGAACACAGGTTTAGTAGATATCTAGACAGCAGGAAACATCAGGACCAGGATTTATATAGTCCGGGAATATCTAGGGTCAAACCTGTTAAAATGTGTGCCCCAGAAAACTTCAGAGAAGACCTAGTAGAATACCAAGATGCTTTAATCACTCATGAAATAAAACTACTGTATTAATCAGCTGCTGTCTAATCATGGTGTTAGGCAGAATGCAATATCTATTCTTCTCAGGAGCTATGAATTGTTGCAGGAGTACTGAAAAGGCAGCATTGAAGTTCACTGTGTGTTTATGAGGGACTCCTCTCTTGAAAGGGCTTATTTAACTACTGTTAGGTTAAAAGTTGTATTCATCTACCTTTCAAGGCTTACTTTTAATGTATATCACATAGTTATTTTACACTTTAACGCAAAATTAACAGTTCAGATAACTGAACTCTTAGAAACATAAAACAGTTTGTTTTGGAAGAGAACATGAAAGATCATCTAACAGGGATGATCTTAGACAGGGACATTTGCCCCTATAATAAGTTGTTCCAAGGCCCATCCAGACTGTCCTTCAACTTCTCTAGGGATGGGCCATCCACAGTTTTTCTGGGCAACCTGTCCCGGTGTCGCAGCATAATCACAGTAAAGCATTTCTTTCTTACACCTGATCTAAATCTTCCCTCTTACAGTTTAAAGCCATTCCTCCTTATCCTATCACTACATATCCTTGTAAAATGTCACTTTCCAGCTCTTTTTCAGGCTCCTTTTAGGTACTGGAAGGTGCTGTAAGATCTCTCCAGAGCCTTCTCTTCTCCAGGCAGAGCAAACTTAGTTTTTTTAGCTCGTCCTCACAGGAGAAGTGCTGCAGAATCCATCCCCCTGGCCCTGCTGGCCACACTGCTTTGGATGCAGCCCAGGACATACATGGCTTTCTGTGCTGTGAATGCCCATGGCTGGGTCATGTCCAGCCTCTCATCCACCAGAGCCCCCACATCCTCTTCAGCCGGGCTGTACTTACTCCATTCTCTTCACACCCTGTGTTTGTCCTTGGGATTGCCCCAACCTAGGTGCAGGACCTTGCACTTGGCCTTGTTGAACTTCACCAACTTCAACACCGAGTTCAAGACGACTGAGGTCGTCACAGATGCACAGACCTTTCAAGCTGTCCAGATCCCTCTGGATGGCATCCCTTCCCTCACGTATATTGATGGTGCCATGCAGCTCAGTGTTGTCAGCAAACTTGCTGAGGGTGCCCTTGATCTCATAGTCCATGTTGGTGACAGAGTGAAACTGGGCCAGTCCCAATAGTGACCCCATATGAACATAACTTGCTGCTTGTCCTTGGTGTCCACTTGGGCGTTGAGATACTGACTGCAACTCTTTTAGTGTGAACATCCAGCCAAGTCCTCAGCCACCATGGAATCCTTGTTTCTCCAACTTAGAGACAAGAATATTGTATAGGACAGTATCAAATGGGTTGTGTAATTGTGGGTAGATAACATCAGTAGCTCTTCCCTCATTCACCAACACTTCAACCCTATTGTAGAAGGTTGCCAAATTTGTCTGGCACAGTTTGCCCTTAGTAAAACCATGCTGGCTTTTGTCACCTCTCTGTTTTCCTTGTGTCTTACTGTAATTGGAGGATCTGCTTCATGATCTCATGCCCAGAGATGGGACTGACAAGCTTGTAGTTCCCCTACTTTATTTATTTCCCTTTTTGAAAATGGAGGTTTATGTTTCCACTTCTTCAATTAGGAGGAACTTCATCAGACTGCCACAGATTCTCAAATATTACGAATAGTGGTTTAGCCATTTCCTTTGCCAGTTCCCTTAGGAACCCGTGGATGTGTCTGACCAGGTCTTAGAGACTTGTGCACCTTCAGGTTCCTTAGATGGTTTTGAACCTGATGCATTTGTACAGTAGGTGGTTCTTCATTGTCCCAGTCCCTTTGCTTTATACAAATGGGCAGTGTGGCTGGAACACTTGCTGGTGAAGATTGAGGAAAGAAAAGATGTTCAGTATCCCTCAGACTTTTCTGTATCTCTGATAACCAGGTCATCTTCCTGTTCCTGAGAGGGCCCACATTTTCCCTAACCTTTTCTTTCACCAATTTTCTATGTAGATGCTTTTCTTGTTTGCTTCGACAAACAAGATCCCTGGTCGGATTTAATTCTTTAGCTTTCTGAGAGGGTTCTGTCCTGCTTTAAGGAATGTTGCTGCTACCTTTAAAAGCAAAACATTAAAAATGGGTGTCACCTCTATCACATCTACTTTAAATGACCTCTTTTTTTTCTGGATGGCATCTATTTGTTTTGAATATTGGGCAACAGAGAATTTTCTTTGGGCTTTTACAGCTGTGTGCATTATTTATAGTTTATAGGAAACATTTATGAAACAACTTAGGTAAGATATAACTTTACTTGTGGTTCTTCTCTGGTGAGTATTGTGAATTAGCTTGTGTAGTTTTGAAGCTAAAAAAGTCATCTTTCAAGGCACAATATTAAATGCAGGAGCACCATGACCACACCTATGATTTCCTATTTCATTATTTCAGAATGAAGCTTTTTTGGTCTTTTGGTGATAAGTGCATGTGAAGTCTGTCTGGTTTCCTTTCCTAAATATTGAATTAGTGTATCTATTACTTGTCTTTTAATGGTAATAATTACTTCATTTATGCTTTTCTGGTGTACACTTGGATGTCCAATCAGTCTCCTGAGCAGTCTGATTAGACAGATTAGAATTAAGTTGTTTGAAGTAACTTTTTGCCCTTCCCCTCTCAAAATTCATTCCATCTATTGACTGTAGTGCCAAAAAGCAACTTGGCATTATCTAATTAATTACTGTTTAATTTGCAACATCATACATGTTGATTAAGTTATATTTATGAAGCTCAAAAATATGCAATAAAAATGGAACAGTTTCCCCTATTAAATATAATAGCATAGTGCTTTCTGTGCTTTTTCTTGTAGGCCACAGAGGCTGAACATATGTCAGTCACTAATGGATATAGTATGTCTGTGTTCAAAGAGATACCTAATTGAAAAGATTTTTTTGCCACTTGTGGTTGAATTTGACTTTTTTACAAGTGTCTGTTACATAAAACATAAAATGTAAGTAATAATTGTGAGCTTCCAATGTGAACTTTCAATTGATAGCTTGTGAGATGCAGTACTTCTACTATGTGGCTTTTGGTTTTTCAGATTTTTTTGAAGAAAATTCAAGTCAGACTGCTTTTCCCAATTTATTTCCTCAGTCCTTCCAGATCATTTAATAATTTTTACTTTTCCTAATCCAGGTGACTTTTGCCAATCATTTAACAAACTGTTGGGATTTTTCTGCACCATGTTGTCTAATATTCATAGTGTTGAAAGCATAAAATATGGCAGGAATTTTACAGAAACATCTTTAAACAGGTTTGTGAAGTAGCCACAGGAACTATCCAGGAGATTAAGGTCAGCTGATAGTTAAATAAGAAGCTCTTGACACTCCTTTGTTTAGGATAATCTAAATTTAATAATACTTGTAGATCTGAGTTATGAGATTAATGACACAGATATTCTCTTGTCTGTTAAGGCTGAGTAGGCCTTAATTTCAAAGATACTCAAGAAGTAAAACTGTTTATTTAAAATACCTAAACACATAGTATCAGAGCACCAGGACAGCAGACTTAGAGAGGTGTAAGAGTTTTTTCAGATGGTGTCATGAATCACAAATTGGAAACACAAAGCCAAGGCAAGAGCCTAATGGAGCTGGCCCTGTCTTAGTAGGAGACTAAGCAGCTTTTTGATACACATTGAAATCTGGGGATTGTTTAACTTGCTGATAGCTATAGATTTACCTTCTTCCGTCACCTTTTTACAGACTCAGACACATATCTATTTTTAAGAGTGTTACTAGACTTAGGTACAAATGTGTGTTCTGCAAGACATTGCTGTCTTGGCAAATGGAGTTTGGTGTGGAAGAAGCACAGATGGAAGAGTCCAGTTCTGTCATTGTTCTGTCCTGTCCTTATCTTCAGGCAATACAACTAGTTATTATATTCATTAAGTAATGAAGTTTCTCTTAAACATCCTAAGTGGTGGCTGATTTGGTTTAAATCTGCCTCTCCTTGTTTTATCTTGAAAGCAAATGTTTAGACATTGAGGGATGAGGAAAAACTGCACAGAAGGAGAATTGGTTTGAGTTACCCTGGCCAGTTGCCTCTGATTTTATTTGAGTAAAATTTGTGCATGGTGGATGTGCTGGTCTCTCTATCTGAAATCCACAATAAGATAAGACTTCTCTTAAGCATTTATTGCCGTAGTGGTACATGAATAAGTTTGGACTGAAGTTCTTGTCACTTAGAACTTAGAAATGCAGTTCTTCCTTATAACTTACTTTGTATTTTCCCACCACCTGTCAGACATAGCTTGGAATTAGATATCCGATGGGATGTTTGGAATAGCTGCTTCCACTGCATTTTATTAAATGCTTGTCTGAATTTTCTGGAAGTCAGCTATCTGTCTGTGAACTGACAAACCACTTAACAAGAGGTTAATAAAAGCAGGAAGATGTAAGCATGGTTCCTCAAACACTGATTCTAGAAATCAGATTTGATTTATAATTATTTGTATTGCTTGTTCAAAGTCAACATTTATCTTTCTTATGTGCTGTTGAAGAAGGTGATTTTTGGCTCTCAATTATTGCTGATGTTTAATTAAACCACTAATCTTCAGACAAAGTTTTAATGTTTATTAAGTTTTGCATTTTCTTGACCTTTCTAAATAAATAAGGACTTTAGAGAAGACTTTTGAATTTTATGTGATAACCTAAGTAAAACAAAACTGAAGTAAATAGAATCCCATTTACAGATTCACTGAGGGTGAAAAGAACTTCTGTAGATAATCTAGTCATTTCCTGTTTCTGAAGCAGATTTTCCTTCAGCAAGTTGCTCAGGTCCATGTCCATTCAGTCTCTTCAGTATCTCCAGGAATGGAAATTTTACAACCTCTCTGGCTGCCTGTTTCAGTGTTCTACCACTCTCATGGTGAAAGCTTTTCTTTAATTGTAAAATCATAGAATAAAATTGCATAAAGTATTTCAGACTTGTTCTGAATAAATTACTGTGGTTTTTGGTGCACCTTCCTAGGCTAGTGTCCTAACATTTATCAAGTTCAACTAATAGTATCTCCAGAAGAATGGTCATTAATTGAATCCTTTTTAACAGCTGGGTAAGCTCTTTATCTGTAGCAGTTTGGGTGTTTTTTATATGAAAAGCAGAACACAGCAACTGAGAGGGATAGGAGAAATATTTTTTCCCATCTTTTTCTGTTAGATCTGGAATGAGTGTTGTATTGGAAACATGCTCTATGAAATAGCTTTCACTTTGAGATTTTAACAGTTTTTAAGATTGTCATTTAAAAGGGCTCCTCATGAGATTAATAACAAAATACCTGAAATCAGCATTTCTGTATTAGTAGATAACACATCACATAAAATGAATGTACAGACAGTGGAAGTGATGGAGGTGACAGGTATAGAAATTGCTCTACTGAAATCAAACTAATAAGTAAAAAAGCTTCTAGGATTAGAAATGTAGCAATATCTAGGCAGAGCTGTAAATGAATACAGAAATGCTTTTGGGTATTTCCATATGGTTTGTTACAGAAACATGACAAAAACTGCTGAGGCTAAAGGCATGGAGTCTAACCTCCTGCTCAGAGCAGGCTTCTCTAGAGCAGGTGCTCAGTCTTCTGTCTTGTTGGGGTTTGGATCCACTGTTAAAGTGTGTAATAACCCGTTCACATATCTATCTATGGATTTATGTTTGCCTGAGGTGCTTTGAGGAGGAGATGTGAAAGAATGGAAGTAGCTTTGGGGGGTGGGGTGGTGGTGTCCTCTGACCTTTGGTGCCACGGTAGGCATAATAGGTGCAAAGTTGTAAATGCCAGTAAGGATGAGCTAGTTAGTAAACCCTCTTATGGTATTTAATTAAGTGCAAAATTTCCTGCTTTTTTTTTGCATTACATGCTTTTAAATGCAGACTGTATAGATACCATACAAGAATTTGATAAAGCATGAATTCCATTATATCATTTTTTGGACCATGAATGAATATGCCATTTGTGCTTTATGTAATGTTGTTTATCCTTTTATATTGTTGTGTACACAAGCTAGTAATTCTAACTAGCATTTTGTGAATTGGATATGTTGGATGCTTCCCTATGGCTTTTTAACAATTTTATCTTACCTTGTTTTGGTGTCTTAAAAAAACCTCAAACCAGCAAACAAAACTACTTCAGAGTATGGAAGTGTTTCCGGAAAGATTTGTGCTAATAAAAGATAGTATTCTTGCTAAATATATATTTTCACTATGTTAAAATTTTCCACCTATTTGCATTCTTATGCACTAGAAGTACTTCTAAAGTAGGATGCTAGTTAGGGATACTGTAAGTTTTGAAGTTGTCAAAAGATGACTACTGCTAAATTCAAGTGTTTAGTGATTGCTTAGGCAAAATTAATGATTAGAAAGGGGCTGTTGTTTAGAGATAATAACTAATGAAAAATGCTTTATGTCCATCTGTTATCTGAATTTCCAGCACTAAAAAACCCTGAAAATAATACTGCATCTGTGGCTTATATTTAGTTCTTGATCAAATACTTGTACCTGTTGTTTTGAATGTTGGAACAAAATGAGCCTTTAAACTCCTTGTTACTGAAAGGCTCTATGTCGTATATGAGTAACATCTGTAACATTTTTTGGCTTGTAATTTGGCTCAAATTCTGACATTGAGTGACTTTCAAATGTACTTCATTTTCAAGCAGTAGTCCAGAATTTTGCTACTATACTTCTTATGTTCAATAAAAAAGTTTGAGTGGGTAGTGGATTCCTGATGTCACTTTCAACTTGATGCTTCTGCATATCCTCTAGTGTTGAACAGATCATAATACACTTCTGAACCTACTCTTAGTAGGTTCAGTAGGCATATCAGTTTTTAAGTCTTGCATTAAACTGAATGTAGTAATTTCTGTGTTGATCGCATGAACAGAGGAAGATACTTGAAATCTACCAATGTCAGTGGAAAAATTAGATGTCGTGATCCTTTGGAGTGGGAGCTGTTCTTCAGTATAAGAAATATTTGCTCAGTATGTGTCTGTAGGTTATAAATAGTTAGCTATTCATTGTGTTGCACTGCAGTACTAATGATGACTTTTGTTTTTTTAATCAGGACAGAGCTTGGGTTATGGTTTTGTGAACTATGTTGACCCTAAGGATGCTGAAAAAGCTATCAATACGCTGAATGGATTGAGACTTCAAACTAAGACTATAAAGGTATGTATGGTTAAAATAATTTAAAGAAACTGAACTGTTTTGACTTCCTGATTTGTTTTACAGTTGTAACAAGCATTCATCTAATGTCAGTACAATAAACTAGGATTGCATGTAATAAATGGTCCTTTTTAGTGTTTATATTTAGACTTAGATTAAGTACAGAAAGTACAGAAAATGACATTTTCTTAACTGACTTAACACTTTAGATGTACAGTTGAATTGCTTTAACTGAGGAATTGTTATATACCTCGGTTGAAGAAATGCAATATTGCCTGTTGTTTGAATACTGTGTGCTTCCTCATTTTCTCACAGATCGTATAACTTCTTTAATAATACTTCAGGTTTTATGTTGCTATTGGTCTTGTTCCTTTTACAAATTCTTAGAATGAAATGCTGAAATACCCATTGGTTATCTATGAATTACTCTGTTTCTAGGGCTCTGGTCTTTATGTCTCTAGTGTTTGGTATTTCTTTCTTTTCCTGTTAAGTTACCACTCCTCACACACTTCTTTACTAAATTCAGTTTCTCAAATTTCTAGAAACAAATCTTGAGAGTTACGTTTCTCATCTCCTCTTTTAATCCAATAACAGGAGACTGAAGATACTCATTTGAGCAATTGAGCTCTGATATTCTGAGAGAGAGGAGATTAAATGAAATTGTCAGGAAATGCAGACTTTTGAACATGTTTCCCATGTGTTGGTGCCTGAGGGCTGTGTTTGTTCCAACTAGACCATTCTTCCTCATTAAACAGCGGGGTTTGCTAGCTGATCACTTGGATAGCTCCCTTCTAACTAGGAGCATGTTTGAAACATGAAATAAACTTCCCCTCTAAAAACATTTTTGCTTAAAAAGCAGTATGGTTTCAGCACTGAATGACAGCTGAAACAAAAATAAAATACAAGTAGTTTTGGAAAGTGTCTTACCTGTTCTGTATTCGTAAGATTTAATAAAGTGGATTGCACTATTTGAAACTTAAATACTGCTTTGTAAAAAATGGTGGCTCATGGCACACAAGTATAGTGGATGAAAGACATGGACAGATCTTTATCTGCTGAAAGCTCCTTGTGTGTTTCTGGCAGACGTCTTGTCTGCAGTCCTCTCTCATTTTCTACTTCAGGGGAAAATTGAGCAAATTAATTTTGTGCTCCAGGACTTTTGAAGCTGTGTTTTTGTGGGGTGGTGAGAAAGGGAGTCTGTTTGCATTCCAGTAGTATTGTTTGGTGTGTAATGCCTTGGATTGAGCCATGACGACTTTAATGTCCAGAATGGTAAACTAGAAGTTCTGTTGACTATGTAAGCAAAAATAAAGGAGGTGGTTAGAGAAAATCAAGCCAGGTCTCCCAAATCAAAATGTTCCCTTTAGGGGGTTGTGTGTAAACATGATGGCCACATTTGAATTTTTAATCCTCCTTCACTTTGCTAAGTGATTATTTTAAACAATTTTCACCTTAAAAAAAAAAGCTGAAAATTGAGTAGACAGATATGAGTGATGACAGTGATGCTTTTTATTTCTTGCCTTCTCAGGACCAAAAAGTGGAATTGTGTAGGTTAGATACCAGACAAAGACCTTCTCAGTGAGGCTAAACTCAGGTGTTTTGTACATTAGATGTCTTCAGCTAAAAGACAGCTGAAACTCTGGTGTTGCCACAAGCCAAAATGATTGCTTCTTTGCCAAAATAAAGAAAATCTCTCTGTAATTAGAGAAAAGTATCTTTAGATGCTAATTGTTAGTGTTACAATTAAATTCTGACTCCAGCTATCCCCAATCAGGTCTGTTGAACTTCAGCAGCACCTTTCAGTGTTAGTGGGCATGACTTGAGTGCAAAAACTGCTTTACTGTCTTCTCCTTTATTTACTCCTCTTCCTTCTTGGACACAGGGTTTCAGGCCAGGTTTTTTGAGACTGGATTTTCCAAGATCACAGAATCATGTTAAGGATGTTAAGGGGTTGGAATGGACCTTCAAGATCATACCTCACCACATATATCTGTGAAACGGTAGAAATGCCCAGCCTGCTGTGAGGCATTGTGTAGCTTACATGTTCCTCAGATTGGCCACAGAGCAATGGTGAGCAGAGGTCAAGTTGATGTCTGAGGTTATTTTCTGCCTCTGGAGGCAGCATCTTGGCTGGAGGAAGTCTCTTATGAGGTCTCAATGCCAGTGCCTTTGCAGAGGTTACTTCCTTTTTATAGACCACAGTGTTCTTATTTGTCCAGAGTTGGTAAGTCAATAACAAAAACCAACCAAAGAAAACCCCTTCCCCCTCCCCAAAAAAACCAACAAACCAAACAAACAAAAAAAATCCAAAATAAAAACCCAGCCTGTTTGATAAGCTCAGAATCTAAACCATAACTTTCAGCTTCAAACAATGCATGTAACTGAGATGTTTATGTATACTTTCATATGAAAAATTATTAAATAGGAGTGCTAGTGTATATTTAGGCTTCAAAAGAAAAAAATTAGGGGTTTGTGCTCTCTGCATTTTTGGGACTTCTGCAGAAATGCTTAGTACTTTATTAGATTGATGGTTCATGTTTGTTCCCCATTAGTATATAAAACTGGAAGGAACTTTGCTGGTTCAGTCACAGTGTGATGTATCACAGTGACTGAACTCAGTGTAATCCTACTCAGAGGAAACTGACTGTCCTGACCCTGATGTGTGATGCTCTGGACTGGGGCTGTGACAGATACCTCTGATTCACAGCTTCTATCATTGGATATATTTTTTCTCATCCCTAAGGGTACACCGCTTAGTGTTTTCTTGAAATAAAACACATTGAAAATTGTGGATTTGCAAAATGCTAGATTATGGGTTGGGGTTTTTAATAGTGATAGCAACACAAAATCATATTATCTATTCCCTTTTTTAAAAGATGCTCCTGTGGAATGCTTTATGGAATACTTTACTGAATTTTTTCCAAAATATCTCAACCAATTTTCAGGTGTACATCTCCAAAGCAAGGATTAGAAGTCTTAGTTATGTCTAACCTGGTGGCTGTTGTATTGCCTTCTGATTTAGCTGAATAGTAAGGGTGGGTGTATACTCTGCTAGTGAAGCTACTTAGAGGTGTGATAGATATGTGAACTCTGTTCAGCTGGATGGTATGCATCCATTGTTATATAGTGCCCTTAGTTGCATAATTTATGGTTTATTTGCAATGTAAACAGGCTTAGGAGTACTGCCCATAGCCTGTGAAGTCTGGGCTTCACTAAGATATGCAACTTTAGTGTGGAAACAAGTTGCATCTCATAAAAGGTAAAATAATAAAATAATTTCTGTGGCTTCTCTTTTGGACGATGATGCTGCTGGCAGGCTTTTTGTCTCTGTTCGGTTTAAGAGAGTGTAAAAATGTGGATTTTTTTTTTTTTTTTTTTTGGCCTGGAGTGATTTTTCTTCTTACCTGCTTGCTGATCCATGACTTTTTTTTCATTTAGGCTGTCCTAAATCATGTTCTTCCCAAATGTGGAAAACTCAGAGAAACAAACTGGTTATGAGAGTCACTGATTTACACATAGGGTTAAGAAAATTGAGTACATATTCTTGTTGTCTTGGCTTTTGCTTGGGAGAGAAGTGCTCCATGGCTTCCCCTCCTCTTCCTTAGGGGATTTTTATGAGAAAAGTTCTAAAAAGAAAAAAGATCCAAGTAAATTTATTGTGAATTATCTGAACAGGCATATCTTTCAATGTGACGTAAAAGAGTTACGCATTAACAAGAGAATGTTTTAAGATTCACTATCTAAAAAGGAGTGGGCAAGTAAATGGCCTCTCTGGACTGGCTGAGAGCCATGTGGGGTGGTGAGTAGGAGGCAGCTTTTTATGTAGATAGGAAGACACAGGACAATATTTTTGACTTTACTTCATGGGTGTTAGGCTGCCTTAATGATGGACACAGTCCTTTGTGGATTGCAGCTGCCAAGGGGACACTGAAGATGACAGTAATGCTGTGCTCATTCCTCTCTTTTGAGGGCTTGAAGTGGCAGAGCCCCTGCATGCAGGACCTGGCATTTCTCTTAATAGAGAATGCTGGTGAGACATGTGTAGACATGTATGCAAGTATGTGTTGGAAAGGGGGGAAAAATAGTTTGTCCAGGCTAGAGGCCTTGGAGTTGTCTTTTTCTATAAAATAGCATTTATAAGATGTATGCATTCTACTTAGTGTAATGCTGCTTAAAAGTCAAATTTAATACAGTTTTCCTTCTCTGAAGTTCTTTGAACTACTGGGATGTTTACATGGGTAATTATTACATGTCAGGGGAATAGAAATTTAAGGAATATTTTATCTAAAGTATTACATCTGTAGGTTTTCTTCCCACTCCTTTATAACTTTGCATGTAATAAAAATAAAAACAGGCTTAATGTGCAACATTCTTCCAACTTCCTATTGGAATGAATTTGACAAATTCTTTGGCTACAAACACAAGATGTCCTATTTTGCCATCATCATCCAGTTAACTACCCTACTGTAGAAAGTTGTGTAATGAGAAGAGCTAGTTAAGACTTCAGTAGAAGAATGAATACTAAGCATTCAGCTTTACAAATGCTCAAAAAAGTTCTGGATATAGGAAGGGAGGATTTGAAATGAGGACTTTGCTGCAAATTCATTAGTGTTCTTTGAGTCATTGTCATTAAAATTTGGCATTATGCAACGTGATTTCACTTGTCTTGAACTACAACTTAGATTTACAAGAAGATTCATTGTAAAGGAATTGTCCTCTAACTTAACTGTTGAGTAGCTGCACCCTTAAGAAATTTTACCAATGATAGTACTCTTGAAAACACTTCTAACAGTGGAAAATAGCAAAATACTGAAAAAAAGAGATGCTAGTTTGATTTCTGAGTTCAGTGCAACAGATGAAAACTATTGAGATTGTTCCTGTCTTCACCACTGATACTTGTAGAGAAAAAATTTGATAGTGTCCCTTTTTTGTAGTAATTCTTTGATTAACTAATATACTTGTTTAGCAATGAAATATGCATAAGTTGTGTAAAAACTCCTAAAGTACCAGAGGTGACTGAGCTGTGAAGGTGAGAGAAGCCCTCCTTACCTTCTTGATTTTTTTTTTTTGATTCGTACTGGCCCTCCACTAGTACTAAAGAACATTGATCTAACGTTCTAAGGATTCTAAGGAATCTTCTGAGGAATTGATCTAAGGAGCAAAAGGGAATCGTATGTGGAAGTTTAATTTAAAGCTGGTGAGATTTACTGATGTTTTCAGTCAGCAAAGGCTGAGAGAGGGGCTATGATGCCAGAACATTTAGCAGTCTTGACAGAGTAATTAAATGCCTCAGGACTGTATTCTTAAGGTCAAATTGCACTGTTCTAGCAGACCTGAAACAGAACAATTTGTTTTAGAAGAAATGTAAAGGTGGGATTTTTTCCCTTAAATTTCTGCAGGAGTTACATAAATTATAATTATGCAATCTTTTAGCTATGTTAAAAGTTAAAGCTTTGACAGCATTTTGACTTTGATACTACACAGACACACATCTTTTCACTCCCAGGTAAAATTTGTTCCTCACTGAAATTCAAATCTCGTCAGACTTTGAATGTTACTTACTCAACTTAAGCTGGCTGCTTGTTTTTCATGTAGCTAAGTAATATATTGAGAGGAGAATTCAGTTCTTAGTACATGTTACTGTCACTTCCTGTAAACCACATTATAGGCAGGTGGTTGGTTATCCATTCAACAGAGTGCCAGGCCAAGCCATAAGATGCGCTGTCCTCACATTTAGCAATCACAGTTTGTTTTCTTTTTGAGCCCCAAGTACCATGTTGCTGCTGATTTAGGGTGTCTTGCAAGAGCCCATCCCTGTGTCTCTGAGGGAGAGAATCCTTGTACCAGTGCAGCTCACCCTAAGGCTACTGAGCAGCTCTGCAGCCAGAACACTTCAGCAGTTCAGTAAGGTCCTTCCTGAGTTGCATAGGCAATTCTTGACACAGAAATGGAGATGTTAGAAGGGGCCAACAGTACTGTGTAGAGTTGATGGAAGCCTTCAAGCATTGCTCAAAAGCCAAGTCTTATGCAAGTAAAAACAAACAAACAAAAATACTAGAAAACCAACAAAAAACTGCTTGTTATATCTAAGATTGATGATGCGTCTTTGTACCCTGCCCTCCCCATGCTATTCAAAGTCCTCTAAGAAGGTTGTAGCTTTCTGCATGGATTGAAAATGCTGTAACTGCCAGGCATGGAGATCTGGTGCAGTCTGTTTTGAGGGGTTTTTTTCCTTTGTTTGGTTGGGGTTTTTTAATTATTGTTAATTTATTTTGTTTAAATCCACTATTTCTTTGTAAGAAGGTTTTTATTAATGTAAGACATGATTTTGCTTACTTTAGAAATCATGGTAGTCTTGGGACAAACAGACCTCTGTTAATCTAGCAGCTTTCAAGCTTTTGTTGTCACATTAAATGTTGGCTCTCTTATCTTTCATCTATGCAGTAATAGTTTTTCCAGAAGGGTTGTAAGATATTCCAGTAAACTGTAAGTTGCAGTGGGTGTGTTTTGTGCATTTCTAGATGTGTCTGTGGAATAGTGCAAGAGATGCCCGAGTGTTGTGTTTGCTAGAGGCTCTGTCAGGAGCAGAAGCGTCTTGGGTATAACCTGAGGTTTACTCATTTCCTTCAGGAGAATAATTGACGTCTTGTTTTTAAGATTCTATTCCTCTTTATATTATTCATGTGGCAGGCTTAATATTATACTCTGTGTTCCTGTCCTCCTTGAAAGGTAACTGGTTTTTTTTATTCCTAGTGCATCTGAAATTCCTGTTCTCTCATTGTTTGGGCAGGAGTGGGAATCAGAATCATGAGGAGAGGTCTTTTAAGACTCTTAAGAAATGTGAAAAGTAGGAAACTGAAAATGTTTGGAGACTTGATCTTTTATTTCATATATTTTATTTGTACTTAAATTCTAAGCTGAGTATTTATTTCTTTTAGCAAGATAGTGATACTTACAGGCTGCAAGTTTTAAAGTGCTCTTTTGTACTGGTCCTTCTAAGGGCAAAACAGAATTGCTATTCTGTGATTGTAATTCCCATCTCATGTTTTATGTCAGTGAACTTGATTATTGTTTTTCTTTTAGCAGATGTTTATGACCCTGATTTAAAACTGTAACAGTATCTTGAGACTTCTGGGAAAACCTCTGCTTCTGTTTCCATCAGTGGCAGGATTTCCAGCTGGTTTCTGTTAGTAGCACATACTTACATTTGCTTCGGTTCACCAAGTGGGTTTTTGGGTGTCAGTTGCTTTAGACCAAGTCCTCTGAAAGCCTGTTTCTGGTCTTCCTCTGTGCTACATACAGCAGCATTTTATGAGGTCTTCCTATTTGAGCAGTGTCCTGTCCTTAAGTGGTTATATCCTGAGGAAGACTTCTGCTCTTTGTCCCCTCAGATATATAAAGATTGCTCTTAAGTCTAAATTTGTCAGGTTTGTCTATTCATGCCCTCAGCTTAGTGGCAACAGATGTGGATCCCATGACCCACCTCAGGCCTGTGACTCTGGCGTGGGTTGTAGCTGTCAGAGCTGGAACACTTTGAGGGGTGAACTGAAACAGTGAAATTCTTCTCATGATAATGCTGAAAGGCTGTTGCTTCAGAGTCTGTTTTTTCAATGCATTCCCTATTGTACAGCAGGCTGTAAAATCAGGACCTTTATGGGGTATGGTTGTGTTTATCAGCTTAATCTAAACTTGTAAGTGACCTGCGTTGAGGTTTTTTAGTTCCACAGAGCTGGATGAAGTTGCCTTTACAAAGCGAAGTCTGGATTTCCAGTTTGCTGTGTCCTCAGAAGTGTGCTACTGCAGACTTCCACCATGAGCTCAGCACAGAATGTACATGTTCAGTAAGGTAGTCTTGTGTATTGGGAAAAGTTGCCTTGAAGCTTTGTTTTGAGTGGAACAATCCTTATTTGAGGGGAGATGGGAAGTGAACTTGAATATACAGCAATGTACTCCCCTGTTTCAGGCAACAACCTGTTGCTGGCTAGTGACAGCTGAGACAGCGTCTTTGTGGTGTACTGCAGCATCTTCTTACTAGAAATCAAATTAAGAAGAGTTATTGAATCATGGTATCTCATAAAAATTTAAGTACGAGTTAAGAACACCTGCCTGGCACAATGGCCTCTGAGAACATTGCTGTAAGAAAAAGCAGTATGTCCCTGTTTTTACTGTGCTTGCTGAGGAGGCATACTTGTTCCTAATGTATTCCTTTTCTCAATATAAATCTGTCTGCTTTGGAGGTAGGTTTAATCCATTTTCATCTGGACATACTTGATGGTAATTTTTTGTTGGAGTTTTTTTCCCCCCACAGAAACATGTCTTTTAAAAGAACTGGACACTACTCTTAAGGGCAAGTTGTGTTTTAAGCACAAAGATTGCATTTGAGCTAGTGAATATGAATATTTACTGAAATACTGATTTTAGCATTTAAAGACTTGAGATTTAAAGACTTGGAAGACTACATTATGTTGAGATGTTTAGGAAGAAATTATATTCTCAAGTTTTTTGAGAGTATAAATAGTTTGTATTTGTACTAATAATACTACTACTCTACTAATAATAAGATAAAAGAGCTCAAAGCACAGTACTGACGTGTCTGTAGGTAGTAGCAGATAATAAGGAACTGAAACATTCACTTGTAGGGGCTGTGCCTCGATATAATTTTTGGTAACTTCTTTGTTTAACCTGCTTTCACAGTTTTCACTTGAAAATTGTGAATCAGTTCATCCTGATGTTAGGAAATTAAGTATTAAAGCAGTGAAAATACTTAGACTTAGTGGTGTAATGTTTGCACTTCTGGAAACAATTGTCTTTCCTACTAACTGCAGTGGAAAATGTCAGTAAAACTGTTTTTAAATTGGTATCTCCAGAGTAGTGTTGTACAGTGTGTGTCATCATTCAATATTTAAAACTGCAGGCTTTCAGTCTGTTTCTTGACTTGCCTTGTGTTCAGTGGTTTTGACATCGCATAACTGAAGTGTCCAGCTGTTAAATTACATGTGGAATGAAAATCTTAGCATAGCTGTTAATTCAGTCCATATAAAAGTTGTTTAAAGAGATTAAATGTAGACCTATCAGCAAGTAATTACTGAATGAGCAAACTGACAGGATATAGGTGGGGAGATTAGTCTGGAGAGTCTCTGCATTAAGTGTGTATCACAAGTGAAATGACTGGACTTTGACGTCAAAAATGAAGAGGGACATGTCTATCACATACTCTAGGCAAGGTTCTTTGAATAGGAATTTTATACCAGTAGTATTTTGTGGTGTCCTTGTTTTTCACTAGTGGTGCTGACTTAAATTACATCGCACTTCTGAGGTTACATATTTCTTTCAGATTTTTTGTCTGACCAGTAGTTCTGATGCTTAGCAAGCTGGTTAAATATAGTGTACAGATATTGGTGATGAACCACTGATTTTGGTTTAATATGTGTTATTACTGTGATTAATGTGCCCAAATTTAGTGTGTTGGAGTAGTCACTTGAAGGTAATTACAGTGAAACTGGATATGTAAGAGTAGTAGTAGTAACCAGGTATCTGGTTAGAGTATTGCTTCCATTTACTTGCACTCTTGAAATTATATTCAGTGTAGGCCTTGATTCTATGTCAAACAATTTGAAGTGGTTTTAACCAGAGAGGGCATGGGCAATACTGGACCAGCTGTCATAATTAATGCAGGAACTCATACTCACTCACCAGAGAAAAACTAGAGAGTTTTGCAAAAGCTGCTTTGTATCTTGACAGGTACCAGTTTTGTAGCATAAGATAAACTTGCAGTAAATTAATTAGCAAATATTTTGTGCAGGTTTCTTCTCTTCTGATAGACTCTTTGTGAATTTATATTTTTATGTGTGGCAGCATATATCCAGCATTGTGAATTCCCCTTTGAAAGACAGTTGTCTGCGTGGGTTTGGTAATTCATGATTTTACTAGGACTAGTCCTGTTCCCCAGGCAGTCTGTCTCCATTACTTGGCCTTGGGTCTCCTTAAAATCTTGCCTGGTGAGGCATGGAAGTTTATTTCTTAAAGAAGCTCAAGGCTAAATGGACAAGTAGAACAAGTTTGTTCATTCCAAAAGGATAGCTGTCACTGTCTTTGTTGCTTTGTTGCTTCTTTGGCTGAATGCAGGCAAACTTTACTCTGTTTTCCTGTGACTTTGATCGTAGGGCTTTAGCTTTTGTCTGGCTCTCATGCGGAAAGAACAAGGCAGTGTGACTTACAAGGTTCCATTCTGGATAGCTGCAAGTTTTTGAGGTCAATTCTCCTCAACCAGCACAAAGTTACCTTGCACAGAGCCTCTGGGTGGAACTTGAAGGAGCACAGCAGTGTTCAGGGTATTGCTTGCTTCATCTCCAGCATGCTATCTTCTGTTTTGCTTCCATCGCAGTCTCAAGAGTCTGCTGGTCTGCACAGAAATGAGACAGGAAGGATTTGAAAAGTATCAAAGAATTAGGCAAAAAGACAGAATAATAGAATCAAGTTCCAGTTGCCTAGTATTGGCTAACAGTACATGGAGGGGAAAGGAAGGAAAGGAGATAAATCTGACTATTTCTTGGGGATCCTATTAACTTTTATGTGAAAAGCCTAGATGAAGTATTTTGTCCTGTTTGAGAAGCACAGATGTTCTGTCTTAATCGTTCTTGTAGTAACACCACTTGTACAAACTTCAGTAGGAAGTAGTGAATGTGCTGTTTTGTAGCACGTGTCTAAAGGTCAAAGAATCAACTTAATCACCTTAAAATATTTTGACTGACACGCCAAGGCAGCAGGTAAAAAACTTCTGTCCATAACAATCCAAGAATTTCTCAGATAAATGGCATTTGTTTTTAAAGTCTCTGTTGCAGAAATTGACAAGCTGCTGTACAAGCAAAATACAGATTGGCGTCCTGCTTCCACCATTCATTCTTAGGCCTGTGAGAGTGAACTAGCAAAGTTTATCTTGATATCATGAATGATTGTGATTATGAGTCATTTGCTAGCAAGCTCAACATGTACAAAAGACACAGCACTTGAAAAACACTTGTAAACCTCTAAGTGCTTGAGACTGTCTTTCTGTGCCTTTGGCCTACATATCACACTGAAATCTTAATTCCTGGTATGTTTTAATGCTTTTTAATGAGAATTCATGGAACATGGGACATTGATGGAACTTCTTAAATTTGTCGCTTTAATCATACACTTTCTTCACCAAGGCTTGCTGGAATATGTACTTGGCTTTTTCTCACTTATTTGGAAGTACTTTTTATATATGAATTCATGTGGTGAGCTGCTCCTTTGTAGTCTAAGTTGTGTAGTCTAAGTCTTCCATGTTTTGGAAGCTAGCTCCCAGAAAAACAAACAAAAACCCCACTGAACTGGCTTTGCAAAGTAGCTGTTCTCTCTGGTGTTGAAGATGTTTTTATGTATCAGATAACATTGTCCTGTTTCAGCTGGTTTTAAAGTGTTTGTTTTCTAGGATTTTTTTTATGGTTTTTTTTTTCTAAGGTTTCTTATGCACGACCAAGTTCAGCTTCTATAAGAGATGCAAATTTGTATGTTAGTGGACTTCCAAAAACGATGACCCAGAAAGAACTGGAACAGCTCTTTTCCCAATATGGACGGATTATTACTTCTCGTATTCTGGTTGACCAAGTCACTGGTAAGTAGGCAGTTTTGCATGGCCTTTCATGGACTCACAGTTTGAGATATTTCACCTTTCAGTACAATAGGTTTGTCTCTATAATGTATAAAAGGTTTATGTAGGCCAGAAAATGCTTTTTTCTCCTGGAATTGTTCATAAACATACATGGACAAAAATAGACTGTGTAGTGTATTGAGCCAGCTTGAGTTATTTCCACCCTGAAGGTGCAGGCCTGAAGCTTGTTTGATGACTTATAATAAATTTTACAGCTGCCATAATCCCATAATCTTCCTTTCCAAACTGCTGAATGAAAATAGTTTCCCAGTGCCTTACAAAATGCTATTAAACTTTTTTTCCTAAGAAGAAAATTTTATGTAGAAATGCACAGCTGGTTCTCTGAGGCTAGGATTACAGAAGCCCCAGACTGGCAGTTGCTATTAAGACTGTTTCAAGGCTAACTCATTAAATTTGGGCACACATGTGAACTTTGAGTTCCTCAGGAGCAGATAAGTTCTGTGATTACCTGTGCTGTAAAGTAGTAAGATGTAGTAGGTTATTTGCATCATTACAGTGTGTGTGTCAGTCAGGGAATGGTTGTCACTGGCACTTTGTGGTTACTCTTCAGACTTGGGACAGTAATATCTGTATTTTTTTGCTGTCTCAGATGGCTGATCTTGAGGATCTCCATAGTTTTCTGAATCACCTGCTGTGAGGTTTGTGCCAGAAATAAGCAATTGAATGAAAAGCCAAGTACATGACAGGAGCATTGAGTGTACAAAGCAGCATACAAAGAAGCAGGTTTGGAGAACTCTCCAAGTTCTCCCCCTTCCAGAGGACTAAGGGGTGTGGGACAGATGAAGACAGAATTACTCACATAATTATTCCCTGAATAAGCTGAATTTGATTTTTTTTTAATTGTTGTACCTTTTCAAAGCTGCATATCCTCTTGTGTGGCAAACATCTTTCAGCTGTAGAAGGACATAAGGTTTTTTAGTTGTCTGTCTTTGAAATGCTTTGCACATGCCAGCATTTGAGTCTTGTCTGACCTTTAGAGGAATTTGTGTGTACTCCTTCAACTTTCACTAAGTTCAAAGAAATCTCAATGTTGACACATAATACTTAGAGAGTATTTTAATAGGTTAAGTTGTTGAGAGTGTAGAGAGGCCTGGAAAAGAAAGCTAAAGGCCACATACTGACTTGTAGATGTAGCAGATTTGTGGGACAGATTCCTAGTCTTTGTGCAATAAACAGCTGTTCACAGTAGGTTCCTGTATACATAGAAATAGATGGCATTTAACAAATGGACCAGTAAGTAAATATAATTGAACTTCTAATATGTGTTATAATTCCATTCACATTCATAAATCCTGCTATTTACAGCATTCTTTCTGGCATATAGATTGTTGTTAAGGCTTAAGCTTTCTTGCCTCCTTCTTTTTAGTAATTTGGAAGAAGTAGGCTCAGAATGGTACAAATAATAAGATTGTGACACAAACTGACAGATAAAAAATGAAAAGTTGAAGCTGTGACATTTGTCTCTTTAGAGCTTTCTTATGCCTGTTCATTGTCACTTTTGATGGCTTAAATAATTGTTTATGAACAGAATACATTTCTTGTCATTAATGTCTTTCTCAGTTGAGGACAAGTGTCTAACTCATCTGTACTAACTCATCATTCATGAACCAAAAGGTAAAAGGGCTCTAAATGGCACTTGAAATACTACAACAAAACATTGATCTAACTAACGTTGACTGTTAGGAGCTTTAATGTTAATCAGTTCCAGTGTCCAATGTAGCTTAATGTGTTTATGTCTAAGACACTTGGAATTTTTGATGAGTGACATTCCTAAGACCTTCCATAAACACTTTTGGATTCCTTTGTGTATTGCCTTTGACTTTTCTATATCAAGAAAAGTTTCCTTCAAAAGTGACACCTAGTGATGTATGGTGATTCACAGAAACCAAGTCTTTTACTCAGAGGCAACGACTGACTGTTAGAACATGGTCATAATTCCCATTATTGCAATATAATATGTGCACGTCATTGTCCTCTGAGCATGTTTACTCCAAAGACAGCTTCAGGGGATACTTCAGGAGAGCAAAAGCCATTTTTTTGCTGCTAAGAGCAGAGAACTAAGCTATTTGCAGAATTTTTGCCACTTTTGGTACTGCAGAGCAGCATGAGCTGACCAGAGGTAACAGGGCAGCTGGTTTGGGTTCATCTCCATCCAACAAAATTGCTTTGTTTCCAAATTGCACTTTGTCTCACTTTGTTTCCACTGTTTTCTCTCAAACTCACAAGCTTTTTACACAAATGTGTCTTACATCAGTTAAGTTAAAAACTGAAATCAAAATTGCAGTAGAAAATTCTTACTTTATGCAAGAGCTCAGTTCTGTTAAGCTCAAAGTTATCATGTGTTCACCATTCGACCATCAACACGGTGATTGGCCACATGAGTAAAAGTTAACATCTGTCTTCTGGAGTCTGTGAATTCATTACTGTATGCTTTTTTCACCTTATGCAGGGGTGTCACGGGGCGTGGGGTTTATCCGGTTTGACAAGCGAATTGAAGCAGAAGAAGCTATCAAGGGCTTGAATGGCCAGAAACCTCCGGGTGCCACAGAGCCCATCACTGTAAAGTTTGCTAACAATCCAAGCCAAAAAACCAATCAGGCCATTCTTTCCCAGCTGTACCATTCTCCAAACAGAAGGTATCCTGCCCCTCTAGCTCAGCAGGCTCAACGTTTTAGGTAAGTCAAATAATGTGCACAAGTGTGCTGAAACTTACATGTTCCCACAGGCCTCTTTGATTGCCTCCACTCTTGTGCATTCCTGCTTGTCTGACTTCCGTTTGGGAAGGAAACGTGAATGTTGAACTTCAGCTATGTTACCGCAGTACAGCTAAAACCAAAATGCATGCCATCCTATTGATAGCATTTCAGTGTCTAATAAGCATACTTAGTTAAACCAAGGTCACGTCTCTCTTGTAGTCACTCACTTAAATTTTTTTTCAAAGATTACTTTTCATTTCCTAGGTTATTCTTGATTAATGTGCAAATTGATTCAGTTAATATTGACCTAGGAGATAACGGTGTTTTTTTCTTAGCCATATGGCATGCCACAGCCAGCTTCCTCTTTATCTGCCCCTACATTTTTCCTCTGCATTCTGGCTTTCAGGTTTTTTTCCTGTTTAGTTGTCTATGTTCTCCGTGCCATACCGTCTTTTCTTGTTACAACCTTTCATAATGAAGATTGCTCACTATTTTTTGCATGTGCTTTTTGGGGGCTTACATTCCCATCATGTTGAAACGATTGCTATATAGTTCCCTGTGCTATTTACTGTATTGAACAGATGGTGAGAACAAAGTGAAATAATCACTGTACTATCTACATCCATGAGTACCTTGGATTTTTTTTGTGATCTTGATTATTTCTTTCCTCCCTCTGCCCCTGAACAGTGTGACTGGGCTCTGTTGAGTAGTAATACACTCAAAGAGTATCTCTATTTTGTTTTTCAAGAAACAAAACCAGTTGACAGCTTGCTTCAAAGAGAATATACCAAATTTCAAATGCTCTGCATTGGCTAGGCTTGCTTATACCAAATATTCAAGAGTTCAAGGCCTGCCCTTCTGTCAGAATTTTTAAACTTTTTTCTTTTATTCAGCTTTTTGGCATTATCTGCTGCATCTCACGGGTGTGAGGAGTAGGTGTTCTGCTGTAGCAGAGGGGATAACAAATTTTATTTACTTTTTTGTGGCTCTTCTAACTATTCCCTAAGCAATAAAAGGGCTGCCTTACAACATTGTTCTGAATATTGCATAAAAGTAGACTTGCCATTATTCTGTAGACAGAAGTCTGGGGGCAGAAATTGCAGAATGGACTCAAGTACATTGTATGAAATAAGATCATGGGTTTTGTGTCGCAAGCTTATTCAACATACTCTGTCAATGACCTGATGCAGTTGCCCCATCTCTGTTAATAGCTGACAGAGACCTGAAAACAGCTTAAACTTTAATAATAAGAACAACAGGATCAGTACAATGCTTCCTGTTTTTTTTCTTACTAAGTGAAAACTTGGGCTGGACTTCCAAAAGCAGATCTATATAATTGTTCCTCAGTTTCTGTAAGATGTATAACTTAAAGCATCTTTAAAAATTTTTCAGTGGAAGTCTCTGAGAATATTTCCAGAGTATTTTCAAGTCTTCTAGGTAACTGCTGAAAAACCGTACAAGTGACACCATTACTGTATGAAGTCCTCATCTGACAGCCCTTGTGACAAGGAGCTATAAATGGTGGTGTTTCTAGAACTCTTCACCTTGCTCTCCACCACTCATGTCAATGACAGTAGACCTCAGTCATCCACACTGTCTACTGATAGTAGTCAAGTATTTTTTAATTTCCTTTTTCTGCTCTTTTAGGGGTTCAGTAGTTTCTTGTTAGTGTATTCTGCAAACCCAGCTCACTGCAGAGTCAGTGGTCTCTGGAAGATGAAATCAAGTGTACGTTTTTTTACCTAAGCTCACATTTTATTGAGTCTTAATCTATAATAAGACTTCATGTATCTGGGATTTGTCAGAAAGAAACAAGAGCTTCTTCTGGGTGAACATATTTTGAAAAAAGCATCCAGGAATAAAAGTGATAGGAGTTGTATGCACTGCATATTTCAGATACTGGCTAGATTATTTCCAGGGGTTTAGAGTTGTGCTGCCATTTTGTAATTGGGGGAAGGTGAGGCAAGAACCACGTGGAGAAATCTAGAAAATACTATATATATGTGTGTGTGTATTACAGAAACATTTGATCCTGGAAAATCATAGTGTCATAGGATATCCTGGGTTGGAATGCACCCATGAGGATAATTGAGTCCATCTCCTGGCCCTGCACAGGGCCAAGAGTCACACCATTGCCTGAGGGCATTGTCCAAACAATGCCTGAACCCTGGTATGCTTGGTGACATGACTGCTTTCCTGGGAATCCTATTCCAGTGTCCAGCCACCGCCTGGGTGAAGAATCTTTTCCTAATATCCAACCTAAATCTCCCCTGACACAAGTTCAGGGCATTCCCTCAGGTCCTGTCACTGTAGACAGTAGAGATCAGTGTCTGCCCCTCCTCTTCCCCTCCCAAGGAAATGTAGAGTGTGAGGAGGCCAGCCACCTCTCAGGCTCCCCATGTCAGACAAGCCAGATGACCTCTGCTGCTCCTTGTACAGTTTCCCCTTCAAACCCTTCATCATTTTCTTGGCCCTCCTTTGAAGACTCTAATGACTTTATATCTTTCTTACGTTGTGGCACCCAGAACTGCCCCCTGCACTCGAGGTGAGGCTGCCCCAGTGCAGAGCAGAGCAGGACAATCCCCTTGCTTGCCTGGCTGTGATGCTGTGCCTGATGCACCCAGGACATGGGGAGCCTCCTGGGTACCAGGGCACTGCTGACTCATGTTCAGCTTTCTGTTTACCTAGACCCCCAGTCCTTTGCCATGCTTTTCAGTGTCTCACTCCCCAGTCTCTCTGTACATCCTGGTTTGCCCCATTTCAGGTGCAGAATCTGACACTTGGCCTTTTTAAATGTCATGTAGTTGGTGATGGCCCAATGCTCTAATTTATCAAGGTCTCTCTGCAGTGCCTCTGCCTTACGGGGAGTCAACAGGTCCTCCCAATTTAGTGTCATTGGTAAACTTACTTAGTATATGTTAAGTCCTGCATCCAAGACATTTATGAAAATGCTACAGAGCACTGAGCCTAAAATTAAGCCCTGTGGAGTCCCAGTAGTGCTAGTTACCTGTCAGATGTCACCCCATTCAATATAACCCTTTGTGCCTGAGCCAGTTGCTCACCCATCTCGTGATACATTTATGCAGCTGTATGCTACACATTTTGTCCAGAAGGATCCTGGGAGAGGCAGTATCAAAGGCTTTACTGAAATCCAAAAAGATTGCATCAGCTGACTTCCCTTAGTCAGCTGGGTGGGTTATCCTGTCATAGAAGGAAATTTAAGTTTGACAAGCAGGACTTTGTCCTCTTGAAGCCATGGTGGCTGTGATTGTGTTTTTCAGTACTTTCCAGAATAATCTCCATAATTTATCAGGCACTGAAGTGAGACTGATTGGCCTGTAGTTTCCAGGATCATCCTTCTTGCCCTTACTAAAAATTGAGGTAGTGTTAGCCAGCTTCCAGTCAACTCTATATTAAAGATGAGTTAAAAAAATCTAAGATGATTTAAAAAAATCATTGAAAAAGACCTCACTAAGACATCGGCCAGTTTGGGTGTTCTTGGATGAATCCCATCCAGTCCCATAAATTTGTAGGTACTCAGTTGTAGCAGGAGATCTCACACATGTTCACGGTTGTTCACCATTATCACAGCCCAGGACACTGGAACCCTCTTAGGCCATCATCAACATTAAAGATGAAGGCAAAGAAAGAATTAAACTTCTCTGTCTTGTTTGTGTCCCTGTTTGTGGGGTGACGATTTTCATTCTGTATCAGGCTGACGTCATTTTTAGACTGCTCTTTAAGATTGACATATTTAAAAACTTGTCCCTCACATTGGCAAGCTTCAACTCCTGTTGAGCTTTGGCCACAAGAATTTTCTCCTTCCAGTGGCAAGCAATATCTCTGTATTCTTTCCATATCCACCTGATTTTGCCTCCACTGTCCTTACACTTACTTTTTTTGCCTTAGCCCTGCTCAGCCAAAACAGCCTTCTGCCTCCCAACATTTTGGAATTGCCAGAAGGAGTAAGAACATGAAACATCCTTTTTTGGAGTTTGTTACAGTAGTTGCTAGTGATCCAAAATACTGCATCTGTCTTGATAGTCATGTCAGTAAACATGTCAGAAGCCTTAATTAAAGTTTTCTTCTCAACCAGGTTAGTAATGTGGAAAACTTGACTGATGCAGTCACTGACTGTAACTTTATGGTAACAGTATGTGATTTAGGCTAAATTTGTGGCCGTGTTGCACTTTATAAAATGAACTTCTTAGGATTGTGGTTACTACACAATAATCGAAGCAGCTTGGGATTATGCTGCTACCTATTTCCCAATAAGCATCTCCACAAAGAATATGTTTTGTCTTCACTATCAAGTGTAATAAGGTGCCACGGCTCTATCAGTGGTGATACTTTTAACATTGCATGAGGTTCGGTACAGTGTAATGGATGTGACAGTAATATGCTAAGTTTCCTTAATCTTAAAGGGTGGAAAAGTCTGAAGACTGAACATGTTGCTAAATGTTTTGCAGGTTGGACAATCTGCTCAACATAGCTTATGGAGTAAAGAGGTAATAAAGGATTAGTTGGTTCATAACAACCAAATTATTTTGAAGTATTTTGCAAACTCTTACTTTTCAGTAAGACTTATGTTGGATTTTTGCATGTTGAGACTTCAGCTGAGATTGTTCATTTTGATGCATTTTGCATGAAATAGACAAGCCTTTTGTAGCAGTTCCATGGAATTCCTGTTTCAAATGACTTGCTAATCCTCACTGGTTTTATAGCATGCTTTCCTTTTGATTTTCTGTTACATCATTTCAGACATACCTAGCACTGTTCTCCCTACTTGTGTATAATTTTTTTACATAGTATTTGTGCAGTTAGGGGACAAAAAATATTTTTGATCTTATCTTTCTAGTCTGAGCAACATGTTCATTCTATGAAAAGTTCTGTATCATTCTCTTCTTTTATTTTGACATTTCTTTGCTGGGGTTTTGTGTGAACAGCTATATGATGATTCTGTTTTGCTTTCCCTCATTCTTTAGTAGGTTTCCTCCAATGACCATTGATGGAATGACAAGTTTGGCTGGAATTAATATCCCTGGACATGCAGGAACTGGATGGTGCATTTTTGTGTACAACTTGGCCCCTGATGCTGATGAGAGTATCCTCTGGCAAATGTTTGGACCCTTCGGAGCAGTGACCAATGTGAAGGTCATCCGTGACTTTAATACCAACAAGTGCAAAGGTTTTGGATTTGTGACTATGACAAACTATGATGAGGCAGCTATGGCAATAGCCAGCCTGAACGGATACCGCCTTGGTGACAGAGTATTGCAGGTCTCCTTCAAAACAAACAAAACGCACAAAGCCTAACAAGTTATTCTCAGTGCATTAATACATGAAAACTATACAACAAAGGCAATTTACAAGAAGCTTTATGCATTAGTAAATGCCTTTGTTGTATGCCAGTGTGGAAATGGGGATAAAATGACTACTTAGCATCCTAAGAATATGTGAGATTTTTTTATTGCTAATATTTGAATTAGAACTTCTTAACTATCTTTTGTGTTTGAGTATTGACAAGAGGTACAGGGTTTTTACCTGTCTCAATGCATATTCTATTGCCTTCTTTGAAGAAGGTGGACCTTTTAAAATGTTTCAGCTAAGGGAAGAAGTTTTTTTTCTTTATACATGACTGCCTTTAATCTATGAGTAAATATCGAGGCTTTGTGTAATACTGTATTTTTTTGTCGTTTCTTGATTTGCTTTGTGTTTAATTTACATTGTAATGCATTATTGTTTTGTTCAAGAAAATCATCTGAAGTTTACATTTTATTTATAAAGTTATAAGCAGTATTTATTTCATCATCTTCATTTGGGTTGGGGAGTGGGAACACATTATAAAAGCTTATTGTAAGAATACTGGAGAACTTTTCGTAAAGCAGTACCTTGCCAAAGAGATAAGAGCCTCTTTGATGTGGGTTTAAAAAGCATCTATTTTTATAAAAAAAATAAAAAATTTGGAGAAACTTTTTACTGGTCCTGGAACAAATATTTTGACTTGAATACTTTGAGAAATCTCTTCGTATGACACCTAGTGAGCTTTTAAAACTTACCAGGAAATTTGCAATTGTTGGGAAAAAATTTAGAAAGATTTATGATGTAGAGCTACTTTTGAGACCTTTGTATTAAGAAGTAAAGTCAATGGGATGCACTGTTGGTTTCATTTTTTGTAATCATCAGTGGAGTCATTGATCATCCTGGTTATTAAGTGATAGGTGGCTCACTTTAATTTGTGATTTTGAAGCGAATGAAAATTTAAAAAAAGAATATAAGAGCAAGCAGAAGACTTAAAACACTGAGATATGGGGGAAAAAAATCTGTTCTTCCTAAAGAATTCCCTTCAGATAAAGCTCATGGTGTTTAGTGATGTACTTGCTATTGTTTGAAGAATTGTTTTGTCTTAAGAAAAGACATCAAGCATGATTTGTGTAGTAGCAAATCAGCAGAAGTGGCCTGAGTTGGATACATTAGGAGGTATTTTGAAAGTTATGTTCAAGGCTAACACCTGAGCTTTGTGTAATGTAAATAAGAACTTAAGTTATGAACCTTTCAGCTAATTTTGATTATAGTTTTTTTAAAAGTTACATGCCAAGTGATGTTCAATTTTGAATGTTTTTGTATAAGTTTTTTCTTTGTAAATGGCATTAACATTGTTACTTGAGATCTGCTTCTTCTTTTTTTTTCTTTTTTTTTTTGTCCTGAGGACTTGAATTTACAGTGCATCAGATCTGTTGCTATTTTTGTCTGTAGATAGTCTAGCTTCAGCTGTTTATGGTGATGCAACATTTTTGTTCATGAATATGTTTGTGGTAAAAAAACAAGTATAAACATATGTTTTGAGCAAATTTCCTTACATTTTTCATATGAAAACCATAAATACCTGTATGCTATTGAAGTTTAACTTTGTATGATGCTTAAATCACTATTTGGGGAAATAGAAAAAGTCTTTACCATGTATTGAAGAAATTTAAGGAAAACAAATACAGAATATTTTCTGATTAGCATCTAGCTTATAATTAAATTTTTAAAAAAAAGCTGAGGGTTTGATGCCTTCACCAGGATGCACTGACAACTATGTAGTTACGTCCTGCTTTTTGTATAAACTGAGATGCTCATATGCTTCCCCTTAGAAAAAGCAATGTTCTATGCATAACATAGTTGTACACTATCTTTGCAGTTGTTTTTGGTTCTTATTCTTTTAAATTGTAGTTATAAAATTTTCAGTATAGTACAGTACATATACTGTGAAGCGCGTGCTAAAGTGAATAAGCAAGTTTTCATGCTGACCCACTCAATGCTATTCAAAAATCAATTGGCTTCCTGAGTACTTTCATTCTTAGATGCATTTAGATTGTTAAAGCTAATCCTCTGCATTAAAAGTTGTATATAGTATAGAAATCACAAACTTTCCGATGTGGGAGAAATAGTAGCTACATGCTTCTTTCCTATTCTACTGTAGCAACTAACGGCATTGATGAGAAGGCATGTAAATTGGGCTTCACTTTACAGTGTTTATCAGAGCACTTAGTAAAATATAAGGCTGGTATTTATTTGAAGTTGTATAGTATGACTTAATTCACATTTGTTGGAATAGAGAATATATTCTGTTGGGTATTTAAGAGGTTGTACATGTTTTCTTTTGTGTTTGGATTCTTTGTACTTTTTCATGTTCAGTACATCAATAAACAAAGTTGAAGGGAAAACAGTCTCATAAGCTGGTCTTTTACCATATTTTCCACTGCTTTAATTAGTAAGCAATCTCAGAGAAAGGTTTCTGCAAAGCTCTTGAGCTACTTGTAATTTAGGTTAGGATGCTACTTACCAACAAAGGAGGTAAGACAGTGGAGCTGTGTATCAGTTCTGTTACCTTAGAATTAAGTGTAGAATCTTTTCACTTTGGTTTTGCATTAACCACTCAGTACTTAGGCTGAAATAATTAATGAGTGTCATTAAATGCATTCAGTAAAAATCAATTTGCTGTTTGTCTAGCAGGCTGCTATGCAGTGTAACTAAGTGAATGCCCTAGTGTGTTTTCCAAGAGATGAGATAGAAAGGTTAAGAAGTATCAGGGACTCCAAGATGGAGATGCACCAGTTGAAATGTGCTCTGGCCTTCCTGAGACAAGAGCAGGGACCAGAAAGAAATCCATATCAAGAGCATTGTGTAACCTCCCCCTGCCAGGCTGAAGGCAGTAGATCAGAAGGAAGGCATGAAAGGAGGCAAGTCCTTGCTTGGCACAACAGACAAAAGCCCTTCTTGTCCACCTCACCCTCCCAGGTGCCTCTGTGGAGTAGGTGTGAGGCTGTGGATGTGGTAGGAAAATCAGTGGATAACTGGGACAAAGTTCCTTCTCCAACAGAAAAGCCTGCCTCCCTGGGATGTGAGTTACAGATGTCACCAGGAACCCTCCTAGGCTGGTTCAGCTATCGGACTCATTCTACTTGTTGGTCTTCCATGTGCATGGTGACAAAGCCACAATGCATAGTCCAGAGGCTGTCAAAAGAGACTTCAAGGTCCTTGGGTGGTTGGATGTTGTCATCTTAATGTGAAAGTTCCATACTGTTGTTTCCTACTTGCAAAAGTTTCTTGCCTTCTCGGTGTTTTCTCGTGGGCCGCTCCTCAGAGCACTGACTCTCTCTTCCTCACACAGTAGCCAACTGACTCCAGTTCCCTTCTCAACCAGCCAACCCACTCTTTCATAGTACTCTTCTTCTCATTGGTCACAGCTGTGGCCTGTTAGGCCTGTTCCTAAACTTTGGTAATTGGCCCAGCTGCAACTCCTTTAGGGGTAAGGTACACTACCTTTATTTTCTTATATTCTATCCCCCCACAGTTGGAGAGGTAATCAGGGGCACAGGTTATTTTTTCCTCTACTTTTGTTAGGTGCAGGTAGCGACACTGAAAAAAATGGATGGACCCAGTCTTAATACCTGACTCTGGGGCTGGTGGCACGCTGCCACAATTTTGGTTTCTTTTGTATTATGGGTTAGCCTCTGTGGTCCTGGACATGATGAATTCAGATGGGATTCACCTTTCTAAAAGGGGAAGGAGGGCCTTTGTCAAGGGCTCATGGAGCTTATTGATAGGGCATTAAACTTCATATCCCCTTGGGGGAAGGGGATATAATCAGATTTAATGGTGAGAAGGTGTATGGTGACATGCTATTCCAGTCAGCAAGAGGTGCCTAGAGCCTGGAGAGGGTAAGCAGGTCAGCAGGAGAGCACTTGAATTACAACATCAGGGCATTCTGGATTCTCCAGCCAGAAAGCATAGGGGCCCAACTCAAATGCCTCTATGCTAAGACAAATACAGCTGGGGAAATAAAGAGGAGGAATTAAAGATATGCGCAGGACTGCAGGACTACAGTCGCTGGCATCATGGAAATGTAGGTTGACTCCTGTGACTCAAATGGAAAGGTATGGGCTCCTTAGGAAGGTCAGGCAAGGGAGATGAGGAGGTGGTGTTGCCCTGATGTCGATGACCAGCTGGAGATCATGGACCCTCACGTGGGGATGGATGAGGAGCTGACTGAGAGTTAATGGGTCAGGATTAAAGGCACAAAAGGTACAGGTGTCTTTATAGTGAGGGTCCGCTACAGACTGTCTGACCAGGAAGACCAAGCAGCTGAGGCCCTTTACAGAAAGACAGGAGTGGTCTTGCCTTCACAAAGCCTGATTCTCATGGGCGACTTAAAACACACAAGTGTCTGTTGAGAGGGCAATGCAGAGAGGCATAAACCTCTTGTGTTAGGAGCTTCCTAGAATTCTTCAGCGGTAACTCCCTCTGCAGGTTGGATAGATGAGCCAAGGAGGACAGGTGCTATGTTGGATTTTGTTTTGACAAGGAGGGGCTGGAAGGGAATGCGAAGCTCAGGGACGTTCTGGGCTACAGTGTCTGTGAAGTGGTGGAGTTTGAGATCCTTATTGCAGTAAGGAGGTTGTCACAGCAAGCTCACTACCCTGGAGTTCAGGAGAGCAGACTTCAGACTCTTCTTGGTAGAGTATCAGGGGATAGAGCCCTTGAGGGAAGGGGGCAACAAGAGAGCTGGATGATATTCAAGGCTTGTCTCCTTGCAAGGGAAATCAGACAAGGATGCAGGCAGCCTGCACATATGAAAAAGGCGCTCCTGGACAAACTTAAAACACAGCTTACAGAGGGTGAAAGCAACGAAAGGTAGGCTGGGAGGAATAGAGAGTTTTGTTTAAATTAGTTGCTACTGCTCTTCCATCTCTGTTGGCTCAGCCAAATGCAGTTTCCTCAGCTCTAGAAACTGGCCTTACCTTGATCCCCTGCTCCACCTCAGGATGTCTCTGCACTAGGGCTGTTTTTCCTGGCAAGTGACAGTTCACTATCCTCAGGTTCCAACCCTAATCTTTCTATGATTTTTTGAAGGACAGGAAGAGAGGAGGATTTGCTCTTTACCATTATGTCCATTTGTTGTTTAATTACTGCATTAATTTCTAGGCTCCATTAATTGGATGCAGTTTGCTGGGGTTTTTTCCCCTTCCCAGTACTTCAAGTAAATCTTTAAAAGCTAGTCAACTTTCTTCTGGCTTTGAGGTATATACACATCTTAATTCATTTGTGTCACTCAGTTGAATGACAGTGAACTGCCATCAGTGAGAACACAATTCCAAAGTGCCTTGTGCAGTGTAGCTTTTATTTTTAAGCGTTTTCTTTCACCTTTTTCATCTCAACTCTGAGATTTCTGATATAAAACTGTGTAACATGTATTGTTGAGCATCACAGTACAGTGTTGTGGAATTGAGATTACATGGGTGATAGGGTCTGTGAACAACACACACAGGTAATCGCACCTCAAGATGTCAGTCATGGTTGATAAACTGACTAATTGGGGAAATAGTTGGGTGCTGGTAGTTTTTTTATAGTTATGTGCTTGGATGGCTGGAGTAATGAGAGGATGCAAGACACTCTACTTGGCAGGAAATGAGCTATATGTGGAGTTTGTACTCCAGCAGGGACATACGTATGTTCAGCTTTCACAGAAGGATAGCTTTTAGTTCTCAACTTAGACCAGTTTGACTACAGTGTAACTAACCATTGTTGAAGTATTTTGATATATGAAAATGAGGACAAAATATGTTTATGTAAATGTCTTCAGTTTAAAATCTAAACTTCTTTAGCTGCAGAGAAAACAGCAGTCAAGGAACACTAAAAATTAGCAGTTTTAAGTACAGTTGCACAAAGGAGCTGTCAGTGCTGAAAAATAAAAATTTGACTATATGTAGCTGACCACCTTATAAATAGATAGTATTTTTCTTACTATAGTAAATTTCTATAAAGCTAAAGGAAAAATTGTGAAGCTGCCTCATGCCATTTGTGGAGGATTAGTTCTATTGTATGTAAATAGTAGGAGTTCCAAGAACATCTGTTAATATTTGTCAGGGAACTGGAGTGTTAGCTGGGGCATTTGTGGAAGGTCTTTGTTACTGCAAAACATGCTCAAGGTTTGTGTGGCCTCTTCTGCAAAAGATGCATGCAACAGGATCAGTCATGACAGGTGACCTTCTCACCTACATCTAGGAAAGCCTTCCTTTGGCAAGAGAGCGTTTTCCCAGCATGAAAGAAAAATAGGCATTTTTAAAGTGTCTGGCTGTCCACTGGGGTTGTATGTAGTGTGCATTCTTTGTTTTCTCCAGCAGCCAGAGGTCATCAAGTGTTAAGAAGTCTGGGGTACTCTTACCAGTACTGCTGAGAAGGTCTGAGTCATGTTAAAAATCCTTTGTATTGTTACTACATGAAGGTAGTATAGAAATATAGACTAAATGTATAGAAGTGGTGACTTAGTTAAGCACTAAAAAGCAGCAACTAATTAGGACTTACTATCAATAGAATTATAGATGTATTTTATGACTAGAGATAGTATCTCTGTTTTTTTTTATCTATAACAATTTGAGAGATGCTTCATCTTGGATAAAATAATAGCCTGAGACTGCACAATTTCAACCACATCAACACTGTTTATCCAACTATGCCTGCACACGTTTCAACATCGGGCTTTGTTTGCTCAGTTGTGGCATTTGGACCTCAGCATTTCAGTGTGTACCTTTCATAATGAAGTGCAGCTTTTTTCACACTGACACTTCCCAAATTAAACTTCACTGTAGAGGCACCTTCTGCTAAACTACTGCTGTGATGGCTGGTGGTTTGAGCCAGCAGATGGTGTTTTGGGCTAGCACATCAGTGGTCATCTGGGCCCAACAGCTTAAAAGGTGGGGGAGAGATGGGGTCTGTTGGTGGAATGAGGTAGCATACTGCCATAGTCTTGGAAATGCTGCTCTTGGGGTGAAAAGCAGTTCTAATGTGAAAAGATGGAATTGTTGCCCACGGTTTAGTAACTATGGCAAAAATGAAGGAAGCAATGCAAAACTTTCAGGTATTTTCAAAACAATACAGGCAACTTCAGTGGATTAAGAGGTTTTCTAACTTCATGTAATGAAGTTATATGGATTACTGTCTCGTCTTGTAACTACTCTCTTTTTTCAACCAGCTTTCTGTCAGACATAATTGGGAACAAGGAAAACAATATCCTTTGTAATATTTATAAGGTCACTTTAAAAACCAAACAGAGTTAGTAAAGCTTGATTTGTTATTTTGTGTATTGTATCATGTGATTCCTGTACATAAGTGAGTTTAGATCAATATGATATTTTTAGTGACCTTGTAATACTGTAAGTGAAGTCATTACAAGTGCTGGAAGAGTATTGATTATAAACACTGCATACTTTACAAAAACTTAAGAGCTGAACTTTCTTTTGAACTCTTACTAAATTATTCTCTTATATGCTGTAGGGCACTTCATTAGTGCAGCACTGGTATTTCTGTTGCTTTGAGTGCAAGATGCACTTAGTTTCAAGTGTTTACTTGAATGTTAACAGCTTCTACAGCTGTTGAAAACTTCTTCCATTATAAGCCCTGATAAAAGAGTGCTGTTTTCCAGCACTTATGAAAGACAATATTCTCTAATAAAACATTAAATATCCCTGAAAGATGATCCACCATTTATTGATATCTCCCTGTCTCAAAAGTTTGGTATTAGCTTTTAGAAATACAAGGTACTCTGTAACAACCTGTAATATCAAGAGGAAGGTAAAGATAGGTCAAAGTGAAATACTTCTTTCCTACTGCTGGTCAGTGCTTTGTGCCATCATTCAAAATACAATTAAAAGAGTGGCAAATTTATTTTTTCTGTCCTTCATTGGTATTGGCACTGTATCTGATGGATCCAAAATAGTTCATTTGTAACCTTCACTTGAAGCTGTTTGTCTTCCCTGCTCAACAGTTCATTTTTTCGGAGGAATTAAGACTCCAGAGACATTCTGGTTGAATTACTCTTTTCCTGAAGTGTTGTGTTGCATATTCATTGTGCATAGATACATTATCCAGCCGTATTAACACTAACTCAGGTACCTTATAAATCTGAATTTTGAATGTAAATGCAATGCATGCAGTAAATGATGGCTGTTGATAATAGGTGCGCTTTTTTTTTTTTTTTTCTTTTTTAAATAGGAATTTAGGCTTCCTCAGATTCCTGTTTATTATGCTTTCCACAGTCACACTTGACTGTCCCCCATCCCACTGCTCTGGTCTGTTATTAACCAACCCTGGAGCATCACACATTTAAGCCATGAAAATAGATTTGTGCATGCAACACAGGCATCTCTGTGTTTTACAGACTTCAGGGGAGAAAGGTAAAAATCTTCAGAAAGGTAAAATTAGTCTTCAGTTAGTTTCACTAGATTGTCTGTCCATGAGTTAACAAAACTGATCCACAGTTGATTAGCCACTTCCTTTCAAATGTGCGCATTCCAGAATGACAGTGCTTGCTTTCCATATTGAAAACATTCTTCTACACTCAAAATAACTTAATAAGACTTGCCATAAACATGAAGTTGATACCTTAGGATGTGGCCATCCCTTAGAGCAGCCAGGGGAAAGAGAGGAAAAAATCCCAGAATCGTCAAGTCTGGACCAAAAGAGCTGTGAAAGTTGTTGAAGATTCAGGTTTTGTCTGAAGTTTTTGAAGACTTCTTGTTTCAAAGACTACCCTCTTTGGTCCTTGGGCTTGTTATGACTTACTCAAGGAAAACGGGTATTTAATTTCCTACTACCATGATAGCTTATCCAGAAAAGCAGAAAAAAATCTAAAAAAGATATGAAACCACTATAAGCAAAGGCATCAGATGCCTGAGAAAGACCTTTCAAATTTTGATACCAAATTTCAGCAGATCTCTTAGCTGATAATGTACTTCTTTGAAATTTGCACAAACATGGAAAGCAAAAAAGAAAAAAAAAGGTAAAAAATTAGAAGTGAACTTCAAATAAAATTTTAATTAGGTAAATGAAAAGTGAAGTCTGATTCTGATTCGCTGAATTGCCACAGTGAGTACAGGGAAGTTTGTAAATTTTTGGAGAACTTCTTGGTAAATTTTTGAGAATACTTTGAAAGCCTGTGCTCTAGGTTTCTATTCAGAATAAAATTCTGTAGCTACCATCTAGAAAAGGAAATGAAAACCTACAAGAAATTAATGATCAAATGTCTTCCCTCATGATAGAATTTGAATTATTAAATGTAGCAAAATACCTTACTTTATACTCAGTTACACACCGATATTTTGCCTTAGCAGTGGCTCTAGATGAGGACTTCTATAGTATCATGAAGGAAATTGTCCATGCCAGGCTCTCAAAGGGAAAGTCTGTTTTCATGGAAAGTGAAAAAAAAAAAACTTTGAAAATTCCTGAAGATGCTGCCACAAAGTCTTTCTTTCACCTCTTCTCTCAAAACTAGCAGATACTTTCTTCCATTGATGGAGATCAATTTCATTAAATATGCCAGCTGGGAATGTTTGTGCTTTAACATCAGCATGCTAAAGCTGAGACCATCTTATAGCATGGTCTCATTCTTAATCTTTTTGCTTTTATAAACTTTGAATTATAAAAAAGCCTTACAGTGTCTAACTCGGGGCATATGTGGTGTACAATTTCAGGGAGTCTTCTCAAGGAATTATGAGACCATATTTGCTGCTACTTGACATCATTTTCTCTCTAAATGGTTCCTAAATATGAAAATTCTTTCAGTAATATGGCACCATTGTGACATATGTCACAAATATTCCTCCTCAAGTTTTAATTTTTAGCTTTTTTCTAATACCCTGTTTAGAAAACAACCTTCTAATCTGGTGAATCTACCCTCTGTTAAATATTCCTTCAGCAGAAGGGACTTTGAAGAGTCAAAGGGCAAACTTGCAAAATCAAAGTTATTTGTCAGAATCCAGAAGTAGTCACAGTAACAAGTACCAGCAGGTTTTTTGATTGGAAGCCTATTTGTGTGGATTTGGGCAAAGCAGTCTTCTCCAACCGTTAACACACTGGGAGAAAGAAGTGCCAGGCTCTGGGAGAGACATGTTCCTACTGTTTTTCGGCTTCACTTGGCCACTGAGACACATGTGAAAGAGCTGATACTTTGAACATGTCTTTGAACTTCTCTAGTGTTTCTCCAAGAATTCGCTCACAATGCAGTGGAGGTCAGCAAAGTTACAGTAAAAAATGGGATTAAGTGAGCAGCTGTGTACTTGAATATGGGAGCCTGTTTAAGCAGAAGAGATGCACTTCAGCTTTCTAAGCAGCTCAGCCTGGCTGTGGAGGAGGGGAGACGGAGACTGTTGGAGGTATTTAATGTGAATCTTCCATCAGACATATTGATATGCTGTTCTTGACCTAAATGGACCTACTTGCACACCAGAGCTTCGGGAACGTAGCTACATTTTTATTCATGTTGGTACTGGTCGTTGGATATTCTCAAACCTTACAGATTCTGAACTGTTCTTTGTAAATCTAGACAGTTGATCACCAGCTGCTGAGGGCTCTACCAGCCCTCTTTAAGAATCAGTGTTTTCTAGGAAATCAAGCAAAGTGAATTTGGGGAGGATTTTTTGTTTAATCTCTCAGTTCCCTATGTATTGTCACTTTCAGCTCTGGCCTGATATTTTGTGCATAATGCTTTATGAAAAGAGCACGCCTCATGTTGAAGTATATTAATATTTGTATACCAGTTTAGCCAGTGTAATGTTTTTAGACTCTGAAGAAGAGGGGAGCAGAAAGATATGAGACTGTCATTTCACCTTGAACTCTGGTATGTTTTTCTCTCCTTTTGGCCACTAGCATGAACTTGCAAGCTAAGCGTGTTTTCCCAGGGCTGTGCTCTTTTCTACTGTGTGGCTTGAAATGCAGCATTCAGCTCAAACATGTCTGTGTTAATTTCTTTCTGCCTAAAATTACAGTAGTGCCCTCTTGCATCTATTACCGATGCAACCAGAAAACTTTAAGTTCTAGTTATAAAAGAAATCATGTCCTCTGGTACTACTGCAACTTCTGTCGATAAGCAAAATAAAAACAGAATTTCCCAGACAACAGGGAAAAATTATTGAGGGTAAGATTTAGGCTGGTGTGAGATTTACCTTGATTTGGAAATACTGGGGTTTTTTTCCCTTTAATTTAGACTGCACATGCTTTTGCTATTGCTGCAAGATGTGTGGATGAGGTTGACAAGATGCATCTGTTCAAGGTGCCGGCAGGGACAAGACCCAAAGACGATCCGACCATCTCATTGGCTGAGGAGGGTGGAAAGACTCTTAAACAATTGAAAGCTCATCTGGATTCCCTGCCAGAGAGGCCTTTATCATTAAGAAGAGATTGCACTGTTTGCAACTTCGAAGTAATCTCTTTCATTCTGTGCATTTAAGCACAATCTTTTCAATACTGCAGAGTCTCTTGGTTTGAAAAGACAGGTGTTCTTTTCAAGACTAAGGAAGGTGTCTTGTCCACTAAGGAAGGCAGGAGGCCCTCTTGAAATGGAAAATGTAAACCTCCTCCCTCTGAATTATTATAACTTTGAAATTAAAGGGCTCTCAGGCAAAGATATGGGAGTAGGTATAACAGTTCTTTGTTAGGAAAAAAAAAATTCAGTAATACAAAACAATACTGGCAGAGTCAGAATACAATCTGGCACCCTGTGCGTCAGGGTGTTGGTGTGATTAGATGGTGGCTGCAGTTCTCCTGCAGTGACAGGTGTGGTTCTGTTGAAGCAGTGATCCTGTAGATGGGTGTGGTTTTCCTCTGAAGGTCTAGTTGTGGAGTAGATGGGCCTGGTTTTCCTCTGTGAGTCCAGTGGAGAGGAAAGTTGCTCCTCTGGGAATCCAGTGGGAAAAGACTGCCTCTGGTGTTCCAAATCTCAGATTATATCCAGGTAGGAATGCTTTGCTCCTCCCCCTGGGTGGACCATCTCACAATGGGATGCTGTAATTTTATCAGTCATGCAGTGAGACCCAATGGCCCATCAGCAGAAGATATCTCCCCAGAGGGAGGATTGTTTGTGGAAGAGATAAAGAAAACCGCTCCACCTGGTTTTAACAGGTGGCTCAATTAACAAATGATAAGTGCCCTACCTCTGACAGATAGCAATAGAATATACACCCCCAGCCACATATTGCTTTTGCAACCTAAGACACAGAGTTAAAAGGATTCGGAAGGAATGTAGCACCAAAAACACAAGTGGTTTTAAATATTAAACATAAAGTCATAGGATCATTAAGACTGGAAAAGATCTCCAAGATCATCAAGTCTAAGCTTTGACCAAACACCATGTTAAACTAGATTGTGGCACTGAGTGCCATGTCCAGCTGTTTCTTGAACAAGTCTTGAACAAATCAAGATGGTGACTCCACAACCTCACTGGGCATACCATTTCAGTGCTTGACAGCCCTTTCAGTGTGGAAGCTCTTGCTAATATCCAACCTGAATCTTGCCTGATGCATCTTGAGGTTGTTTCTTCTTCCCCTGTCACTGACTGCCTGAAGAAGAGACCGGCTCCCATCTGGCTACAACCCCTGAGCCTCCTTTTCTCCAGGCTTAAAAAATTACAGTTCCCTCAGCCATTTCACATAACACTTGTACTCCAGACCCTTCCCCAGCTCCTTTACCCTGCTCTGGACATGCTCCAGTGCCTGAATGTCCTTCTCCCAAGTGAGGGGTCCAGAACTAGATGTAGCACTTGACCTGTGGCTTCACCGGTGCCCAGTACAGAGGGACAATCACTGCCCTGGTCCTGCTGGCCACATTGGTGCTGATATAGGCCAGGATGCTGCTGGTCTTCTTGGCCACCTGGGCACACAGATGCCTCATGTTCAGCCACTGTTGAGCAGCACCCCCAGGTTCTCTTCTGCTGGCTAGCTTTTCAGTACACTCTTCCCCAGCCTGTAGCATTGCATGGGGTGGCTGTGGATGAAGTGCAGGACCTGACACTTCACCTCATTGAACTTCAAATTCTTGGCTGTTTTTGTTGGCCCAGATTCCTCTGCAGTGCCTTCCTACCACCCAGCAGATCAAAATTCCTGCCCAAGTTACTTGAAACTGATTGCAGATACACTCAATTCCTATGTCCAGATAATTTAAAAAGATGTTAAACAGGACAGGCCCCAGCACTGATCCCTGGGGAACATCTCCAGTGACCAGCTACCTCCTGGATGCCACCACTCTCTGGGGCCGGCCCTCCAGCCAGTTCCTAACTGGTAGTCTTCACCTCGTGAAGAGTGCTCCTGACCAAGCCATGGAGAATCCATATCAAAGGTTTTACTGAAGTCCAAAGGTAGATTTCACAGGTAGACACCATCCACAGCCTTTCCCTCATCCACCAAGCAAGTAGCCTGGCCTCACCACAGAGGGTCAGCTTGGTCAAGCTGGATCTGCCTTTCCTGAACCTTTGCTGTCTGGGCCTGCTTCCGTGGTTTTTCTGCATGTGACAAATGATGACTCTCAAGAAAATTTTTTCCACAATCTTCATTCACAGAGGTTAGGCTGACAGGCCTGTATCCACCTTTCAGCCTTGCTTGTGGATGGGCATTGCACTGGTCAGCCTCCAGTCCTGGTAACAGTTAGCCAAAACTGAGGATAAATGAAGGGAAGTGGCTTTGGGAGCTCTTCCACCAACTCCCTCAGTATCCTCAAGTAAATGCCATCCAGTCCCACAGACTTGTGTGTCTAAGTTAGTTCACTAACTACTTCCTCCTGGATTTCAGGGGTTCTCTGCTGCCCATTCCTGTCTGCCAGCTCTAGGTCTGGTTGCCCTGACAATAAGTGTTTGTACTGTTAAAGACAAAGAAGGCATTAAGTACCTCATTATCCTCATCCTTGACGACAATATTCCACCATGTGTCCAAAAAAGGATGGAGATTTTTGGTCCTTCTTTAGTTGTTAATGTATTTATAAAACCACATTTTATTATCTTTCACAGCATTGGCCAGATTGAGATCTAGCTGAGCTTTTGCCTTTCTAATTTTCTCTCTACATGACCTAATAATACTTTTGTACTCTTCCTGAGCTGCCTATCCCTTCTTCCAAAGTTCATATACTCTCTTTTTCCCCTGAAATTCCGATGAAGGCTCCTTGTTCAGCCAGACTTGTTCTTGTTCAACTCTGGCTGTTTTTTTGGCACATAGGGGTGGCCCACATCTGCACCTTCAAAATATCCTCCTTAGAGTACGTCCATCCTTTCTGGACCCCTTTGTTTTTAAGGACTTTGTTTTTAAGTTCCCAAGGAACTGTCTGAACCAGTGTCCTGAACAGGTTAAAGTCCACCTCTGGAAGTCCAAGGCAGAGGTTTTGTTGACCACCCCTTCCTTACTTCACAAAGAAAGCTGTGGTGAGTGGAACATCATAGTCAGTGTGCCCAAGATGTCCCCTGACTGCCACATCTCCCACCAGCCCTTCTCTGTTTGTAAACAGAAGGTCTAGTGGGTCACTGTCCTTTGTAGGCTCACCTCCAGCTGTGTCAGGAGGTTATGTTCCACACACTCCAGGAACCTCCTAGACTGCCTCCTCTCCACTGTGTTGAGTTTTCAGCAGACATCCCACAGGTTAAAGTCTCCCACAAGAGCAAGGACTGGTGATCATGAAACACCAGCCACTTTTTTATAGCATACTTCATCTGCACCCTTCTGGGTGGTGTGTAACAGACTCTCCCTGGGATGTCTGCTTTGTTGTTCTTTCCCCTGATCCCTACCCACAGGCACCCAAACTCACCATCACTGCACTTTACAGTCAAAACCCTCCCTAATGAGAGAGGGTTTCAGAGTCACCCCAGCACTGCTCCTTTTTGTAATATCTCTTACTCAGGCCCTGGGAAGGCAGCAGTCTCCCCTGTTGGATGGGTCCAGCCAGCATGCAATGCCCTCAGTTCCCTCTGGAAGGGAGGTACCCACAACAATTACACTTTCTTTCTTAACACCTGTAGTTGGGGGTTGCCCAGTGACTGACTTACTGTGGGCAACCCCCAGACAGACCTTTGTCTCCACTATCATTTGCCCTGACCCTGGGCTTGCAGAGCCTCATATCTATTCCATAAGGGCCCTCCCTGGGAAGGCCAAGGAGGCAGAGAGGGGATTCTTCTGCCACCCCAAGTAGGGATCTGTTTCAATTTCCCCCCTCTTTAAGGTCTCCTCCTTTTGCCTGATGGCAAGAGGGCTGGGGCTGCTTTGACTCTTGCCTAGTCTCCATCTGCTGCATTACCCTCAGGGATTAAAGGGTGTGACTCCACCAGTCTATTTCACACAACCCCTGATAGTCCTCAATCTTTCCACTTCCTCTTTAATCTCTGATATTGATACTTCAGCATGTTAGTCTTACAGAGGCAGAGATCCTTCACGAGGTAGGAAAATCCATCATGTTATGTGTGAACAGCTTTTATACCATGTAAGTATGCCATTTTTCATGCCACTCTTCATCCATAGTGAATTTCTGGCATGTGTGCTCTTCTAAATAACAGAGTGAATCTTTAACAGGAATAGGTTCCAAATTTTCAAATTCTTTCTTCACAGCTGTAGCAGACCCCTAAAAGCACACATCAGGTAATCATAAACTGTTGTACAGTGCTAAAGATACAGGAGAAGGTGAAACAGGGCTCTTGGTCTTTGCAGGTGAGAGTTAGCATTTGTGCTGGGGATCTCCTGTGCCAGGATTGAAAAGGAGCCATTCACCCCTTGTCCCCACCTTTCATCAAAGACAAAGTGAAGGCAAGACAAAATGCAAGTCCAGAGTGGTCCAAACTACTACTGGAGGATATTGGAGGCAGTGGTATAGCTTCTCTCTAGCCACAGGGCTGCTGCACTTGTGATAGCTCACTGTCTGGGGCATGCCTTGGCAATAAGGCAGGCCTAGCCTTAAGTGTTTATGCACAACAACTCCGTCAGAAATTTGTTAAAGGTTTTTTGGGAAGCAGATATTTAAATAGATGGTAAATGATGATATGACTTACTGGGATACTCTTTTTTGTTTAGTTGGCTTTTAGGAGGCTTTGCCCTGTGAAATTTCAGAAATTCACTGTAAAAAATAGAAAATTGTGTGATATTGTTGATCACAAAAGAGAAAATTGCCACTGAGGTAGAATTGCATTGTTTTTCTGGAACTGGAAAATATTCTAATAATGGTCATTTTTTACTCTTTCTTAACCTTTCTTTCTGTAACTATTTATATATACTCTGCTTCAAACTCTGTTTGTAAATATTGAAATTTTTGAAAGCTGCTGGTTATTACTTTTCCTGAAAGCAGGACACTTAAATGTTTAAAAGGTGCTAGAAATTGCATCCGAAATGTTAAATTTATGATTAGTGAAGATACTAACCTCTGTGGTTATCTCATCTCTTCATCTTTAACATTTTTCTCAAAGGTTAATGAAACAGAAACAACATTGTGAAACCAAGAAGCTGATTTTTGTGAAAAAAAATGTGTATAGAAAGATCATTAAGGTTGAACTAATCTTGAAAGGCCTGTATCTATGAAAATGCTTTCTCTCCAAGTCTCTGAATCAAGGAGAGATGCACTAATATAGCATTAGGTATTTGGTAATACTAATAATTCATTTCCCTTCAGTAAGAATGGTTATCAATTGTTCTGTTTGATAGCGGTAAGAAGATTTCCTATTTCGGAAAAAAATATTTTGACCCTGTCTACTGCAGGAAAATACACTGTTCAAAAACAAAGCACCTTTTTTTTTAAATCTCTATTACATAAATTCCACTATTAATAATTTCTTTTCTACACATTGTCACTGTGGAGATGAAAACCAGACTTCCCACCGATTTACACTGTAGCATTGTAAGGTGAATCTATGTACAATTTTGCTGGAATTACAAGATCACAGGCAAAATGAGTCTTCCTCTTCTATGATGTGCAGTATTTTTCTGCATACCAAGAGGTGTTATATGATGAGCTGGGTAATTACCTGACACCATCAGTTAGAGTTTGATGCTTAATTCTGTAGTCTGGGAACACTGAAACAAATATTCTATGTACAACCAACAGGAAGGAGAAGAAAAGAGACAAAGAGATTAAGAAAATGAAATCTTTATCCAGGTATAGGCAATTCCAAAAAGATTTGTTCAAGATTCACAAAAAATGGGCCTATTGTGCAAAACAGGCAAATTCGTAAAAGTAGCTAGATAGTAAAAGTAGCTACAGGTTGCTAGAAGTGATTAATGAAAAGAAATTTTTTGGGGACTCTTTGTTCTCAGAAAGTCATGTGTCTCCTTTTCCTGATCAAGGCCAAGGAGAGCTCCTGGCTTCAAAGTGTGGCACTCATCAGTTATAATAGGTCAGCTAATGCCACATCACTGAACCCAGTGGCATCCCATGGTGTGTCACAAACACAAACAAAGGCCCCAGTTCATTAAGCCCTCATAGAAGTGCAGAAAATAATGGGCTCCTGAAATGCTGACACTTGTAATCAATCCTCTCCAGCAGAAGAGCTGATTTCCCCTGTCCTTCCTGTGTATTAATGTGAGGATATTATTATAACCATTCTTTATAGTATGCTTCCCATAGCATGACAGAGGCTGGGTCTATCACATTGTCATTGACTCATCTCAAAGCACTGCTGTGAGGCACTGGAGCAGGTTGCCCAGAGAGGTTGTGAGTTCCCATCACTGGAGGTTTTCAAGGCCAGGCCAGGGGTTCTAAGTAACCTGGTCTAGTGGAAGGCTCCCTGCCCATGGCAGGAGGGTTGGAACTGGATGATCTTCCAACACAAACCTTTCAATGATTCTACGATTAAGTGATGACTATTTGTTTCAATCTGAGCTCAAGCAGTACTCTAGTAAATACACAACAGCCTTCCCTCTAAACTGGAGAGCAATGGATTTAATGAGTGGGCTGCTGGATGAATAAGAAAGTAGTTGGGTGGTTGCATCCAGAGTATAGTTGTCAATGTCTCAGAGTTCTGATGCATATCATAATTATTGATAATTGCTATTCTTCATGGCGTGTGCTGCTGAAACAGGGAGCATCTTTGATAGTGCCTTCAGATTGCTGTATCAGTTTGTGCGCTGTGTGGTGCAGCTGAGTTGAAATGCCTAAGCAATGGTTGCTAAAGAGCAGATGAGTGCTGAAGAATCACTAAAGCAGCTGCATTCATCTGGGAGAAGGCACACCAAGATGTTGTAGAAAATGTAGCCATAAAATATTTCCATGAAGAGTATACAAGAGTATATACTCTTAGATAAGCCAGTCTCTGAAAGAGAAAAAATATAAAGGTCTTCTCTATAATGAACTTTGACTGAAAAAATAAGTTCAGAAGATCGTTTCTGAAATAACTTCTAGACCACACTACCCTTTTTACTGATCTGTAAAAACAGGTAGAGGAACAACAACTTAGAGAAGAAATTTTATCTTTGAGAAAGCTTGAACCAAGATTCAGAGCAGAGACCAGCTGCCTAAAAATGTGTCAATATTTCTCTGGCAGAGAACCTTCTTCCTGTAGTGATTGCTTATCCCTTCTATTTTTTTGGTGGTAGTAATTGGCTAGAGCACAGTCACTTGCAGCTGTTTGGCACACTGAGTTCCAGCAGAGATCATCAAGGCTTTGTGTGTGTTAAGGTTCTGTTTGGAAAACACTGAGTCTCCAGAGTAGTTTACGTCAGAGAGTACTTTCAGCAATTGCTGGTTCTACTAAAAGAAATGAGATAAACTTATGCTTTTAATTTTTAGTTGAGCAGTTGGGGTCTTACTGCGCAATCCAATTTGTGTGTGTGAAAAAAACCCCAACAACCAGATTGACCTCTATGAATTTCCTAGGTTGTATCATCTGAACATTTGGAGAATGCATAGTTTTGGAAAAAAAAACCCAACAAAAAACCAAAAAAAAAAAAAACAAACCAAAAAAAACCCAAAAAAACCAATGAAAAACAACTAAATGCTCACCCTGCTGGGTGAACAGCTTTTTCACATTTCCTTTTTTCCCTTTTGTGCACAGAAAGATATTTGCGGATGAAACTGTTTTCTGGAGTGATAGCTGTCACTTATTTCTCACCTGAAATGAGACAAATATAAGTTGGAAAAGAGAGCTAATAGAAAGCCATAGCTGAGTTCTAGCGTACTCTGGTTTTAGTCTGTATTCAGAAAACAGCCTAACTTTCTTACTGTTCATGGAGCTATGCTTTGCAGCAGCTAACTGCAACAAGATACCATGTAGGAAACTGAGTTTCCCTTGCAGGTTGTTCATTCAAAAGAAATAAAAGTTCTAGCTTGAAGTTCAATAGGTTGCTTCATATTGAGATATCTCTGAGGAAATATCATATGTGGGCATCAATGATGACTTCTTTATCTATTCAGGTTTAGTTAAGCTGCAGCTTCTTCCAAAAGTGACAGAACACCAAAGTCCGTAAGTCTTCATGCTCTTCAAGTATTTGAAAAGAACTGGTGGCATTGCATCTGTGATCCTTTTATTACTATTGTTTTTACACCTATCTGGAAAGGGAATCTGAGGCCTTCACACTGGCACTAATGGGGATCTGCAGAGGTCCAGTTTAAGCCCAGTTCTCTTCAACTTCTTCATAAATTACTTGAACACAGGACTTGAACACAGGATACTAAGTAGATCTACCAGTTACACTAAATTGGGAGGAGCTGTGAACTCCCTTGAAGACAGAGAGGCCCTGAGGCCCCACAAAGCAGAGGTCTGGGCAATCACCAAGCCTATGAAGTTTAAAAAGGGCAAGTGTCAGATTCTGTGATGGGGCAACCCTGGATGTACAGACAGGACGGGGAATGAGAGGCTGGAGAGCCCTGTTCCAGAAAGGGACCTGGGGATCCTGGTTAAAGTTGAACATGAGCCAGCAGTGCCCTGGCAGCCAGGAGGGCCCCCGTGTCGTGGGGGGCATCAGGCACAGCATCGCCAGCAGGGCAAGGGAGGGGATTGTCCTGCTCTGCTCTGCACTGGGGCAGCCTCACCTCGAGTGCTGGGGGAAGTTTTGGGTACCACAAAATAAAAAAGTTATTGATCTGTTAGAGAGCATCTGAAGAGGGATACCAAAGATGGTGAAGATTCTGGAGGTGAAGCCATATTGGGAATGGCTGAGGCCAGTTGGTCTGTTCAGCCTGGAGAAGAGGAGATTGAGGGGGGACTTCATTGCAGTCTATGATTTCCTCGTGAGGGGAAGTGGAGGGGCAGACAATGATCTCTTGTGTTGCAGAGTTGCAGATTTTTTAATTCTATAAATACTGTAACATAATGCTATCCTGAAATCTGGTCAAAGTGCTTAAAATTCTAAAATGTTTATCTTAATGGAGAATTTGTGTTAAATCTTCTCACTATGTGAGTTCTTTAAAGCATAATATTTTAAATATTATAAGCGTTGTTTTTTCCCAACTAAGCTCTCCTTTTGCATTTCCTTTTACATAATACTTAAAAATTATTCAAAATAAAAGACAGACCATGTATGTGTAATAATCCTATGGAAAATATCTCTTGTTTGAAACAAAAAAAAACCAGAGGAGTTCACAAAATTAATAATTTCTGATAACCTAGATTCAAATTCATAATAATTTATGTGAAAATAGGAGGTTAGTGTGTGCTTTTCTTTTGGCTTTCTAAAGGTGTCTTGCTTACAAAACTATGTCTTTGCTCTATTGTTACACCCACAGTAATGCATTTTAATGCATCCCTCCTTTTTGCCTTGAAATTGTGACAGTTGTAATAGCTGAATGCTTAAAAATTTAGAAGGTGTAGTTTTAATAAGCTCTGAAAATATTTATTTATACTCTAAAAGGGGCTGCAGTCTCAGCAAGAAGTGGTTTGTCCTCATTAAGGAAACATTTGGAATATGATGCATAAAAAGCAGTAGCTATCTGCTCGCTCAGTCTATAATTGCTTACGTGTATCTGCTTGCCATACCTAACGAATACATCTACAGAGAGTACAATGTAAATGAAAGTATGGATTATCCTTGAAACTTTACAATTTGTGTAATACAATTTGTGAGTACATTGTGTTAGCTGTAAAACAGAAAGCAGACTTTATTGTGCTGTAAAATAGACCATTTTATATAGGTTCCAGTTTTTGGAAGGAGTTACTTTTTCTCACCAAGATGAGGAAAGCAATATCACTTGTTTGAAGTCTGTACAAGCATTTCACAATGCACAAGAAAAAGGCACTACAGCTAAGTACTTCAAAATTATTTGCATTTCAATTTTTTCTGCTTTTTCCTTCCAGATACATACTGATCTGACAAACTGATGATCAATAATACTGAAAAGGATCCTGGTTCTAGAGCTTGTATTTTTCTTCTGCTCACAGCAGTTTACATTCCAGATCACTTTACCAAAATGTGTGTGGGAATTAGTGAGCACAGGAGACTAAATGCCCAAAAATTGTTCCCTGATGAGTCATGGGTATGGCTTAAATTTCCTATTTTGTGCACAGTTAGCTGCTCAGGACATTTCCTCTATGGATACACTCACTAGTAATTACCAGGTTAACAACTGAATTTTTTCAAGATTGAAGGAAAATCTACTTTTGAGCACCAAAATACAATAATTTTTTTCATCTTTTTGTTAAATGAACACACTTGAACAAGACACTGGTCCAAACTAAAGATTTGTTTTCATAGTCATTTTTCTGCTGGCAAGTGAACTATGACTTGAAGGTGTTGATCTCACATTCATGTAGGGTTTTCTGGGAACTATCCCTGGACTTCTAGGATGCCTGTTCCCTTGTTTTGCTCAAGCAAAATGCTGTATAGAGGGGGGTTGTGGGTGCTTTGTGAAACCTTCAATGAGTAATTAAAAGTCACCTTGACTTAATAACTTCTGTCCAAGGGCTTAGGGGTTTTCTGTGATTTTTTAAAATTTTGTCCTCTTGGGAGGGTTAATTTATCAGAACTTACATCTCATGTAATCTTTGTCCTCGGATAAGAGTAAAGCCTACAATCAGATGTCAAGATGCTCAACCACTACGTGTAGTATTGCAGTCTCTTCTCCCTACCCGCCCACTGGCCCTGTGCTGAGGGCAGGGAACATTTTCAAAAGAATTGCACCTATTCAGACCCCTAAGAAAGTTGAAGTCCTTAATTGTTTTCTGCTATATAGAAGCCTGTCACTTCATGTGTTGTGACTGATCCCTGCTATAAGTGTGAACTGTGACTACCTACCATGATTGGACAAGTGAATTAGTGCTGGTTTTGGAGGCAAGAAGTGATACTGCAGCAAGACAGAAAGGTGTGACTAAAATTTGCGCCCGTACTTCATTCGCCCAAAGAATCTGTATTTTCTTTGTGGGTGTTTTAGAAAAATGACAAGAGGACACCAGCCAAACGCCCTGTTAACAGATGTAGCAGTGGCACTTTGAGTCAGACACAGAGTCTGTCATTCATGCATCAAGCTTTCTTCTTAAACACAGGCATTGCTTGGGGGAGCCTTCAACCAGTTGAAAATATTTGCTGATTGTCAGCCAGAGGACGAGTAGTTTTGTTTCTTGTGGTGCTTTTAAATCAGAGCTGCTGTGTTGTGGAGTGAAGAGTTACATTTAACTTTGACAGTTTTCTATCTATCTATCTGACAGCCTGTCTATCTTTTTTTCTATCCTGGTTGCCAACCAGTGCATGTCTAATAAAAATGGGGAGACACCGCCAGCCCTTGCTGAACAGCAGATCTAATTTTGTTTTCAAATTTCTCTCATTAATACGTCAGTCAGCCTTTGTTAGACTAACATTATAGCCTCTGCCTCTATGAGGGCCTATGTTTAATAGAGAGATTTAGGCAAGAGCAGCATTATTCATTACCACAACTTTTACTCCCATGAAAGCATTCACAATGTGAACAAGGAAAACAAGCTGTGGCCATATTGAGGAGCAGATCTGTGGCCTGGTTTTGCTTTATTTGGCTATGATGGAGCAGATGCAGAGAGGACTATTGAGGGCAGCCTTTAGTGAGAGGCATTGTTAGGATGCCTAACAACATGGGTATTTTGGCACTTAGATGCTTAAAAAATCCATGCCTGTATGGATATTGTCACAGACTTGATAGCTGGATATAAATTGGGGTAATACCTCTGTTTTTTATGGCTGCCACACAGGTGATTGATTGGGCAGGGAAGCTGTGGGGAAGCAGCTCCCATATGACATCACCCATATGGGTGTCATTGGTCAGGTCGTGAGCTGGAGCAGAGCAGCCCCACTTCATCAGTGGCTTAGTTTGATGAAGGTTGTCTCTGGATTGTTTCTTAAAAGGAATCTCCAGTATTTTACATAATTCAGACTTACTCCTGTAAGAACTGTTACAATTTTTTCCAGCTGGTACTGTATAGTGGGAGAAGTCCTGATGGAAGGACATAATCTGATAAAGCAATGATCTCTGTTTAACAAGTACCCTAGAGGCTGTAGCTACTTACTTCTCTAGCAGCTTGTGGACTGACTGGCATGCATTTAAGCTGTACACAGTACAGTTTTCTACACACTTGTCCAGCTGTGCAAAGTGTGCAAATTATTCAGACTCACTCCTAGACCAGGGAGAAAAAAAAGCCTGTTTCATAATACAGCCAGTATGTCACACACACACTGTTGGAGAAATGATGCCAACCGAAATATCTTTGCTGGTGTCTGCACAGGTGTGCATGTGAAGTTTAATGCCATGGAATGTTTGGGTATTGCTGTATTAAAGATAACTAACCAACTGATGCCTAGAAATTTGGAGCAGCTCTTGCACTTCTCAGATCACAAGCACACACGAGCCTTAAGGGCAAACTGTGTCTCTTCTCTTCCAATGTGACTAGGCTGTTGGTGAATCCTGTGAAAGTTTATCTTTGCATGATCATTTTAAGATAATTTTTGTAATTGCACTGAATACATCTTTAAGTCTGTAGCACCAAAGGATTTTCTTGACAATTTGAAACAGCTGAATAATTTATTGTGCAAGAATTTAGCAGTAAATGGTGAGAAATGTTCTTGCTATGGGATCATACCTGATCATTGCAATGCAGGAATATTATTATCTACCCTATCTAAGGGTATTATCTACCAATATAGCATTCTTCTGCTATCTTGAAAGGGCAGCGCTTCCTCTACATTTTGATGTCTAAGAAGGTACTTATATTCAGAGTACCTACTTCTCACACAATTAGTTAACCTGTATGATTGAGGGTGGATAACTGAGAAAAGAAATATTTAGACCTTAAAAGAGTTACATGTGAGCAAGACAAATAAATCATATCTGAAGCACTTCCTTAAGCTGAAGTCTGTAAATTCACTGAGAGGTTTTCCCATATGAAAATGAACCTGAAGGGGATCCTATGTACCTATGTATGCTGTTGTAGATTCTCCACATATTTTATTACTATCTATAGGAATAATTTGGAATGTGTGTATGAACTTCTTGCATTTTCCATTGTTCTCTATGCACATAAGATTATCTAGGCCAATGTCCAAAACATTTGATTTACTGAAATATGTTTTCAAACCTTAATGTTGCTTTATTTCAATATTTGAGGCAGATATATTTAAAATAATGCAGAAGTAAAAGCTTATTTTGACTTAAGGAATTATTTTTGGCATTTTAGAAAAACAGTAAGTCTAGAACCTTTGTCTTAAATAATTATTCCGTAACAGAGCAATTTAGACACATTTAAAGCAATTCAGCTTAAAAATACAACATTTGTCTAGAAGCAAATCAGTTTTTCACTTACTGCTTAACGAAAAACAGACTCAACTTGGGGAAATGAATTTATTACAGTCACACCAGAGTGAGATAATGACAAATAAATCTTAAAAATGTCTTGCCCCCACCCCTTCCTTCCTTCCTTCTTTCCAGGCTTAACCTTATTCTCTACTCTTTACCTTCTACCCCCAACAGCACAGGAGGATGGGGAAGCAAATCTGTTCAATCCCTTGCCTCTGTGAATCCCATATTAAAAATTCATATTCATTACATGATCTTCACACTCATCAACAAAAAAAATCCCCACATCAAAATCAATATATCAACACAACACCTATTCCTCCACACCTCTTAAAACAACAGAAATTCCCCACGATCATACCACTCTCTAACATTTTTCACTTCTTGTTTTGCCAGTTACACCTCTCAGTTATTATCATTATCTCAGGTTCCTCATTCCCAAAGTTGAGCAACCAAAGGAACTGTTGTGGGTTGGCCTTGGTTGGACACACAAGCTGCCCACAAAAGCCTCTCTACCACTGCCCTCCTCAGCAGGACATGGGGTGATGAAATAAGGAGTGAGACCCTTGTGGGTGAAGACAATTTATTGAAACAATGGGGACAGTTGTTTGCATGCAAGCAAAAAAAAAAGAAAAAAAAAAAAAACCAAAACAACAAAACTCCCAAATATTTTATTCCCTGCTTACCATCAGCAAGAGACATCTGGCCACTTCTACTTAGCACTTTCCCCTTGGAAACAAGGCTTCAGCATGAGTAGTGGTTTCTCTGGTTTTTCTGCCTTTTAAACAGCAAATGCCTTCCATATCCTCAGCTTTTACATCTGGGTTGACATCATATGACATGGAATATCCATTTGTTTGGTTTGGGTCAGATGTCCTGATTATTTAGCTTCCAAAGATTTTGCCCACCCCATCCTACTGGTGGGGGTGGAATGTTGGAGAGACAGTGCTGATGCTGAGCCAGTGCTGCTCAGCAATAGCCAAAACACCGGTGTGTTATCAGCACCTTTCCAATTTTCAGTGCAAAGTGCAGCAAGGTGAGAGCTGCTGTGGGGGAAATGAACTCCAGCTCAGCCAGAAACATTGCAGGTGAATATCATACTGTAGTACATACCATCTTTTTTGAAGCTGTGGTTTGTTTCAGCCATTAAGTGGCTTGAAATTGAACATATATGAAGGTTTTCAAGTAGGAAATACATGAATCTGTTTAAATTAACTATATTCTGAAGACCGGTGCCCTCCAGATACAAGGCTCTTATAAAGTTGTGAGATATCTTCTGTGTTACAGATTTCTTACCACAGCACTTAGAGTGTTTCCAGTTCTGTTGCCAGGGGCTTTGTGTTTCCTTGTGCAGCCAAATAAGAAATTTTTCTAGCATTTGTTAAAGGCTCACCTACAGAAAATGAGTGGCAAAGGGAAGAAAATGTCTTAGCCAAGATTGTACTCTTACTGTCTTTTTTTGCTGAAAGTTTGCGATAACATAGGAATATCTCTGATAAACAGTGACTTTAACAGATATTGAGAGAAACAGAAAACAAGACCAAAAAAACCTGAGTCTGACTGGTTTAGGTATTGTATTTTCCACCTTAAGTGCTGGAACCATGAGGCACAATCTATGACCCATTTAGACGCTTGTAACTCTGCTTATGATCTGTGGCTTTTAAATATATGCAGTGGCTTTCTGCTGTTTCTCTGGTGGACCTCTGCATATAAAACTTGGAAAACTAAGATGGGAATAGTTGGCTTCTCTTTCAGCAATTACTCTGCTTCAGAAATGGTGAGGTAGCATGTTTTCTGCTCCTTCCCTGGACAGGTTTTATAGGAACCAAGAAAACATGTCAGTATTACCAGCACAGTGTTTTTCTCAACTGTCAGCTAGGGGGGGAAAAAAATTGTGCACCATAAATTGGTATCTGAAGACATTTATTGAGGGGATAAGATGGGTGGGTTAGGACCATGAAGGCTCTGTGGCGACCACTTCCATCCATGGAGAACTGCTGGTAGTTCAGAGGCTTCAGACACCTCTTCTTAGTGTTTAGTTTAGTCACCAAAATATTCCCACAGATGAGAAAAAGAAGGAAAGTGCTTTTTTCCAGAAATACTTAGTGACTTTTCTAAATTAAACCATTACTGTAACTTATTTCACACATTGGCAAAATATGCCTTTTGAAATGTTACAAGTAGTTTGCAACACAATCAAGAAACTTGATCCATTTTGTCTTTCTACATCCCATGTCAGTCTTGGTGTATTTCAAGATGTAATCTTCTGATGTGTCTGAATTCTTGGGTTTCTGATAACTCTCAAATATGAATTCCAAGGGAGACTAATTTCCTGTGTATAGCAACAAGGATGTGTGACACCAAAGATAAATTATATTTATATTTATGTTTAGAGAGGAAAAGGGAAGAAAATAGGAGATAGCATCAGCTCTTTATTAAAGTTTTTGTGAAAATACTTTTGGTCCTCTGGATCACATTTTGTTAAAGTAGAATTATTTTTACCCGAAGTGCAATTCACTGATTTTTTGCATGTGTTCTCCTGCATTACAAGCATGCAGGCTTTTCATTAAATTAAGCAGGGATTATCATAGTTATTTTGAGGTTTTTTCCTGTTGTCAACAGAGACTAAGCATATTAAAGAAAGTTGAGAGGTTCCTTAAGTTAAGAGGTTCCTTAATATATGCAAACTATAGTGTTGGAAACTTCTTGTCCCTTTCTATATGAGCTGAAAGTAATTAAAGATGAGGTAAAATTGTTTATAGAATTTAAAACCCTTTAAACTAAAAATTATATAAAAACTCACTGAAATTATATAATGTGGTGAATACATAAAAAGAAATTTAAACAATGTTTGGACCCTTAATGATATTTAGAAATAAAATGTATCTGATCAACCTAAGCACAACATCAAAACAACATATGTGATCAATTTTCTCTGATTTCATGCTGATGTAAAAACCATTGTTTAAGGTGATGTGGGGGAACAATACATGTTAGTATTCTTCTTCCAGTACTTTAGACATTGGAAGGGCTTGAGCACCCTGCAAGAAGAGACATCACACTAAATGTGGCAACTTGAAACCATTTCCATCTTCTGTTTCTTTGCTTCACAGACCAATTCATTATTTCTCCACTGTAAGACAGTAAATTGGGAAGAAGTTTGTAGATGAAAATTTCTTGACAGAGAAATTTCAATTACTGTGTTGGTTTAAGATTGTTGACCCTTACAATGTCATCTCTAAATGTTCCCTGTAAGAATATGAGGTAAACTGATAAACTAACAGTGCATGGTATTTTTGCTTTTTATCTCCAGGAAAGTGGTAATGTTTGTGCTTTTTCTGCAATTTCTTTTCTTAAATGCATATGAAGTTTCAGCTGCTGCTTTAAATATGTATGGTTGTTTGGTTGGCTGTTGGTTTTGGGTTTTTTTATAAGATGCTGTTGCAGAAAACATTTCCATACAGATGATGGACAAGTTTATTTGTGTATTCATGGACTGATTAGAAGCTATACTGGAAATACAGATCAGGAAGTGAGCAATGCTTTTCATTAACAATAGTGGAGGATTAGATGCAAGGAGTCTGAAAGCTCCATTCCTGTTCTGTTTCCAAATGCATTTGAAATTCTTAGTGGTTTTTAGTCATAAATCATGAAGCCAACAGGTTCCATTACTATGCTTTGTAGCAGAGGCAGTTCTGTTGTTAGCCATAACTATAATAATTTATACATCGAGATATTTCCTGCTCTTTTTCCCGTATCTAGGAGATAAGTAAAAAATATTCCCTTTAAAAGAGGGTGCACGTGGATGCCCTTTACCCCAGAATAAGGACAAACATTCTAGTTTGTTTAATTCCTTAAAATTCTTTGAAGTTATTTTTACCCACTTGGGAAGGATAACTGGATGTTGAAGACAGCCTTCTCACATAAGATGTATTTATTCTGTATTTGAATTAAATATTGAGAGCAGATTTTCATTCAGTATTGGTTAAAGGCCCATGAGGATTCAAGGGTTGGTGATGTGGATTTTCTCTTGAGAAAAAGGAGAGAGATACTTCTAGATCTAATTGTGTTCAACATTTAGTTATTTATAATTTCCTGTTACTGACATTCAAGTAATTGCTCTTGTCCTCTTGGTGCTCTTGAGATTATTTGTACCGTGTTCTTGAGAAAAATATGGGATGGCATTTTGGATAGCATGAGTTATTTAAATCATCTTTTTACAACCTTGGTTGCTACTGCAGCATGTGAAAGAGGCAGCACTTGTGGTATAAAGCTGTAATCAAAGCTCTCTGGCAGTTATTGGGGAAAAAACAAAAGGACAATGGTTACATCTTTTCCTCTGTAATCAAATATTATCTTTAAAACAGAAGGATTTGCAAAAATGGTAGACTACAAATGCTATGTAGAGCATAGACAACAAGTGCTTCTTATCACATCCTGTTTGGGAAATACTAAAAAACCTATCACTAGAACAGAACAAGAGACATCAAAACTATTGCCAATGTCCTAAAATCACTGTCATTATAAAGTATTCTGGAATTTTTGTTTAGGTGAACTGGAAACAACTTTGTGAAGCACCAAAGAGCAGAGTGCAAGAAACAGACACTGGCAGACCACTCTCAAATTCCTATGTTTCCATTAACTGCAACTAAAATTTTTGTGTATGTGTGTTTTTTGCTTACTCTGTTACAATCCCTTTGAAGAGAGAACGGCAGTCAGATATGCTGGACAAATCACTGCTTGCAATAGGATAGTTTTAAAAAGTTAAATATGTGACACCTCAAAGAAATGTCAAGCTTATCTGTTTTCAAAAATTTGCTTAACAGCTGGGATCTGAGGCAACTATTTGTACTATACATACATATTGCCTGACAAGAAGACATTTTGTCTGTATGCAGTAGGAAAGAGGGGGACCAAGTAGATAATGGACTGCCAGGTAACTCAGTGAATGCTTCCTTCTCTTCGTAGTTTTAGACATGTGGCATTCTGCTTGAATTTTATTTCTTTAAGCAGTTATAGTTTGGTTTTCTGTTTCGTTGTTTTTTGGTTGTTTTTTTTTTTTTTTTGGTTGTTTTTTGTTTGTTTTTTTTTTTTTTGTGCCGGATTGATATCTCTGTTTATGCCTGTATGAAAGGGAAGTTCAAGATTCTTCTTGAACGTGCACACATCTTAAAATTCATATCAAATGTTCACACTTGCTTTCTGTGTTTTAATCTGTGTTTTGCTGAGAAACCAAGTGGCTGTAGGTTTTTTTTGAAAAATCTAAGCGTCCTTTCTGTGTGTTTGTTAAGTGTAAACCTGGTTTTGTTTCATAAAGATCACCTTGCTTATTTCCTCCAGCTCCGGTGGTGAGGCTTCCTCAGTGACGAAGCACTCTAGTTTGAGATGGTAGAATATTTTAAGCAGCCAAAAAGAGTTGGAGGGGACAGAAATACCTGCTATAAATCAGTGGAAAACATGGCATTTAATTTCTTCATTACACATGAAACTATAATTAATTTTCAAAAAAGTAAATACAATTAGAAATGCAAGAAATGTCACTGAAATGCAAGATTACTACATACTTCATTTGTAGTTTGGTATGGTCAAGGCCCCTTCTTACACTGAGTGAGTACAATGTAACTGTAAGCAGTATAATCTCCTCGGGACTGCTTGTGGCAGAGAATAAAGGACACTTGCACTATTGTCAGATTATTAGGGAGGTGGTAATAGCTACTTCTCATCTTAAAATAATTGTAGAAAATAAGTCAGTTCTGGTTACAGCAACTATCTGCTCCAACTTCTCTCTGCCATCCTTCAGGAAAGCACAAAGCATAGTCAGAAAAGAAGTTTGGCCAATCTTCACTATTTTGTAAAGGCCTCATTTATGGACATGAAGTAGAAAGGATCAGCACAAGTGGAGAAATATCCCAGCTGACATATCCCAGCTGAAATATCCCAGCTTTCTAGTCCTGAAAGACTGGAGTTGCTTTGCTACAAGGTTTTGCTTAAGCAGGGCTCTCTAGCCTTAAAGCTGATTCCCTTTATGTGCCAGAAACTGGGACATTGTGCCTACTTTCTGGCAAAACAGCTCTGTCAAAGGTAATTTCCCCAACTGATCTCTCGGTCCAACAGAAACCACCTGCAAGAGCCTCCAATCTTGGCTGATTTAAAGAGTTTGCAGAACTTAGAAACCTAAGACTTCTATCTCTAAGACTAATAAAGGCTCTGTGACCTTCTGTGGATTTTTATCTTAAGAAGAAAATCAATGAGCTTCCCACAACTACCTGAAAACAGAATTATGTAACAGTACTGTTTATAATACATGTTAACTATAGGGAGAAAGCAGAAGTCTTGTAAAACAACCTCCCAAATTAGCAGAGGGTATGAAGCTGCAAAAGCTATGCTTCTTGATATTTGCCCATAATGTAACTTCATGTGCTTAAGTTACATTATCGGCAAATTTCATACTTGGCGTGGAGGCATTTATTAAGAGTTCACTTTTTCGGCCACAATATTTTTAAAATTTGAGCAAAAATAACCTTTCTGAAATGCAAAGTGTCATGCACTGCACTCTCAGCCACATTGTTTCTCCATGGATCATCATTTCTGCCTTTAAAGTTCCCACAAGAAGCATATTCTGGCCCAAACCTGTGTTACATGCACATCAGATTAAATTACAGGATGCAGCCTGTAACATATGAAAGTAGAATGAAAGAAGCACTAATACATAGAGATCAGTGTCTTAGGAAATATCTTCATTTAAAAACTGAGAAATTAGCATTTTTTCTTATTTGCATATATATATATATATATATATATATATATATATATATATATATATATATATATATACTATACTATGTGTATATATACTTGGTCTTCTTCTTTTATCTTGTGTACTGCAAGGAAATTCTACCAGGACAGAGAAAGATCAAGAGGAAACTTCTAGTTTTTAATTTTAAATTTGAATCGCATTACACAGATGGAATATAATAACAATAATTAGCTTTAAAAAAAAGTTTATATGGACATAACAAATATTTGCTGCACAATACAGAACTACCAGAAAATGCCCTACTTATGATGTATAGTTGAAACTGCTTGCATCTGTCGTCCCCCGAATTAAATGGGAATTATCAGGAAGCATTTAAAAAGCATATGTTCATCATGGCTTGGAGAAAACTATTTAATGGAAAGTAGCGTCAGAGTTTCTTTGCCTGATGCTGAAGGTCTAAAAATATAGAGAGGGTTAAAGCTATCAAATTTTGTTATTAAACACAAAATAAATATTAAAAGTATAATTTCCTGCTATGTTTCTTCATTTAAATCACAGAATAGACTATTTCTGGTTTCATCATTTTGTACTCATTCTCTGAAAATGAGGGATATTACTGTCTATTAAAAATTGTTCCTTCTCTTTTCAATGTAGAAAAATATATCTCCATTACTATTTGTCTTCCTAAACATATTTTCTTCTGTTAAAAAAAATATAGATTGAGTTAAATACAGGGTTTTCTTTCTCCTGCACGTTTTCTCTATTTTCTTTCACTTGAGAACTGCTCAGATTCTTGCTTTGTGCAAGGCCACGAGTGCCACAAGGCGCAGCAGAGAAAGAAGACAATCATCTCCAAGGAACAATGCCCTGACAACTGCAACATTTGACAAAACTTAGTTTTGTCATCATAATTTAGTCAGGTGGCTGTGCTGAATATCTGTTAACAAACAACTAAGATGTCTATGTCCTCTACAATCAGTCAGTAATAACTGAAACTTTGGAAAAGGAAGAAAAAGTTATTAATGCAAACAACTGACTAACAACTGTGTGGTTTTAGTTTATGGTGCTCAGAATCCTGGGGTTTTCATAATACAATTTAAAGGGTGTCAAATGGGTCATCATTTACAAAAATGAGTTTGTATATGCCATGTAGCAACCCACAAGGATATGTTTTCTAAAGGGTCTGTGAGTTCCTTTGAAATTATAAAAAATGTGAAAAGCACTGGCTAGTTAAATCCATTGCTTTCAGTGATTCATATTAAAATAAATTTACATGGTTATATTTCTATCACAGAGCAAACATGAAACACCTCCAACAAATTCCGATTATTTAATAACAATTAAAATCCATCATTGACAGCAAGGATGAAGAATTACCAGTTCATGGAGCCAACAGGTTGTTACATTTTATTGTGGTTAATCAGATTATTGAAGATGACAAATATTCATTGTAAAAGTGAGCCTGTTTTGATGTGCAGTCACACGTATGAAGTTACTAAATATGTGGATTATGGTCATTGACACTTTTGGCAGGTCTGTCTGAGGCAGGATTTGACAAACTTGTCTTCAAAAACTCAGTTGCAATAGTTACATAAGTTCCCTTTATTAAAAAAAAATCCTGTTTTACCCATAATTTCAGTCCATATGTGGCTGGAACAAAAAGAAAAAGAAATCTAGAAAACATACAATTTGTGAAATAAAAAATGTATTAAACTATACTATTCCTCTCCCTTGAGGAATCAAACACTTGTTCTGATTATAAAACAGTAAATATTGGGTTATTTGGGAATTAACAGATGTCTTTCTTTTATCTCCCTATGGACAGAAAAGGGCTATGGATGTAATTCATCTGGACTTCTGTAGGGCTTTTGACATGGTCTCCCACAACATCCTTCTCTCCATATTGGAGGGAAAAGGATTTGATGGGTGGACCATGGTAGATAGGGAATTGCCTGCATGGTTGCATCCAGAGAGTAATGTTCAGCAGCTCAGTGTCCCGAGATGAGTGGTGTGCCTCAGGGGTCCATTCTAGGGCTACTTCTCTTTAGCATCCTCATCGATGATATGATGGCATCCAGTGCACCCTCTGCAAATTTGCCAATGACACTGAGTTGAGTGGTGCTGTCGACACTCCTGATGGATGGGGTGCTATCCAGAGGCAAACCTGGACAAACTGTGGGACTGGTCCCATGGGAATTACTTGAGGTTTAACAAGAGCAAGTTCAAGGTGCTGCATCTGGGTCAAGGCAATCCGAGTATTAACACAGGACCAGGGATGAACAGATCAAGAGCAGCCCTGTGAGAAGGACTTGGAGGTTCTCCTACTTATATTACTTTTTCCTCAATATAAAAAGATAGCAACTTGCTAATACCTTAGTCATCATATTCCTTTATGGGGTCTCAGAAAAGCAACCTGAGAAAGCATTCTTAGATTTTACAGAATATACAAAATCCTGGGAAATTTCAGGTGTGCTGTGAATAGCAAAAGTCATAAGTCTGATTTTCTTCAGAAAGAGATTTTCATCAGCACAGAACCTCAAATAGAGAATAATGCTTAACCTTGCTCCAATTTTTTGTGTTTTCCAAGAACTGTTCATTGCAGAAAAATGAATTAGCACAAAATGAGGTTTAAAGAGAGAGAATAATGACATTTTTCTATTCTTTTATGAACAGGCACAAAAGTCAGTGGTATTGCACACTTCCATGTGCTTATCAATATGAGCAAACCTCAGCTGGCTGCAGTCCTAAAGCAGGATTGTGGCACTTGCTCTCTTGAGACCACCTTTCCTCCCAGATGAAGTGCTTTGAAAAGAGACAAGAGCAGCAGTTCAAACACTGCTCTTTGTTATTTTTGTTTTTTTTTTTTTTTTTTTTTTTTTGACTCCTTATGCCATTACAGCACCAGGAAAACTGAAAACAGCTTTTATTCTCCCTGAGTATTGAGGGAGCACCTTCTCTTGCTGATTTGTTTTTGGGGGACTCACTAGTATAAAATCAATATCACTTTCAAGGGATGCTCCATGAATAGTGTATGGAGTATCTAACACTTAGTGATCTAAATGAAGCTGGAAGAGGAAAAACTCTGACAGAAGACAGGTATATGACATATTAGAAACATAAAAATTTTATTTTTAATTGAGAATTCATTCCATTAACCTCAGTGAAAGGGAAGATGCATTTTTTTACATTTCCCCCCCTTTTGAATAATTAGTATGAGTTCTCTCACTTTCAAGGAGTTAATTTTGTATAAAAAGTACGTTTATTTAATAGCATTGTGATTTTTATTTAATAATGTTGAGATGTTATTTAGTTACTAGTGAGAGACCTAATTTTGCTGTTAAAAAGCATAATGTGAATCTTCTTTGTGATATCAGTCTGTATATGGTATTTCTAGTGAATAAAAAATGTTCAAGGTTACCTATAAGAGCAAACACTTAGGGGTAGAGAGAAGAGAATTTCAAAAGCTGTTCAGTACTATGTAAGGTTGTTCCACAATGCATTGACTATATACATAAATTTGCATATTATGTTTGACTACACAGGAGAAGAAAAAGCTATTGGATAAATCAGATCTCAAAAACTGATTTCATATAGCATGCATCCCATCTCATACCCTGAATGCTATTAATTGAAACAATTGTCTGCATTAGGTCTACATTACACCCATACTAATTGACAGCTTCCTAGCAAAGATGTGCCTGTTTATGGTACTTGCGCTCAATGCCTCTTGTTTACATCTACAGAATTTTTTGTGCTGCATAGGCATGCCCGTAATAATGTCATCATGTTCAGGTTTGTCATCTTTGGCCTATAATGTGCTTTATCAAGGAAGATAAAAATTTCAAATTTATCATGACCAAAATCATAATTTTTGGCTTGCTAGAAGCAATAAAAAATATTTTTATTTAAATCACTGTGCACACACGCAGAGAGAAGCAGTCACCTACTTGTAATTACATCTGGTTTGTTCCTGGCTTAAGATATTTTTATAACTAAAAATTTTCACAGTTAGCATGGAAGAAAATTGAAGTCACCATGTTGCTAATGACAGCACTGCGTGCTGGTGGAAAGTTGAATGTGTATCTCTGGTAATTAAATGTCAAGCTGCCTGCATCTGGCAAGGATGCATTACTCATTCTTTCATTATAGGCATGAAGGAGAACCTACAAAAAGACAAAGAAAATCATATTTTTCACATGTAGAAATGGCAGCTGGTCTACAGAGGCTGACTCCAAGCGCTCTGTTAAGAGACTTTTTTTGACTACATAGTGGCACAAATGAAGTCAAAGCAGAGAACTTCTTCTCTAAAAATAATTTATCTACTTAATATTAACCTCTGCTCTTTTTGTTCTCCAAAAGAAGCTAAAAAAGGTAGATGATGGTAAATGTTTTGGTCCCTACCTGCCAGTAGGATAAACCTTTACCAGATAAGTAAATTTTAAGATCTGATCAGAAATACCAGCTTCTCTGTACAGAGCTAGAATATTCAAGGCAAATATGAAGGAGCCTGAGTACTTGCTTGACTAACTTACTTCACTATTTTTCTCTTGTGCTTGAAACACCTGCCTTGTAGACGAAGACAGTATATTCCTCAGGAGAGTTTCTTAGCTTGAGATAGTGGGTTTTGGCTAAGGAAATAGAGAGCTTTAGTGCTGCCAGTTTGACTGGCTTTCACCAAGTGTATTGGGTAACCCTTGGTGCCTTTATGTGTCAGACTATTATCCGGGGGAATTAGGAAGTTAGCAGAGTGCTTTTAGATGTTCTACTGGCTATATAATAGTACCGTTATGAAAGAAGCTACTTACCTGATGTTAATAGGAACATACAGACAGCAAAGTGTATTCACAAATACAAGGTTATGCTGTTTTCTGGTCACAATGTCCATCACAGCAGCTTCTATACATGCCTTGACTATCCTAAGAAAGACCTGTGATCTAGTCTACAAATTCTTTAGGTTCAGACATCTCCTGTAGTATATGTAGCTCTTAGTATAAGCAGACCATTATCTCAAAGTGTGTCTCTAACTACTGCTTTCAAACAAGCAATTAAGAAGGAAATGCCAGTTACAAAGTAAAGGAAATTCATTAATAAATGTAGAATTCAATAGATAATTATATAATATTGGAGCACAGTAGCTGGATTTAAAGGTAGACACACTATGGGTTGCTGTACGATGCTTTAGTGATAAATGAGATTTGCAGTTACTTTCATAGGGGTGGCTGGATTTGTGGGTTTTATCAGGAGAACTACACATTCCATGTCCTCTGAAATATATATTAAAAATAGTCATTAAAATGGAGCATCTGTTAAGGGATCCTTAGAGAACGGATAAAATTGTATACAGTAGATAAAGCTTAAACACATTAATTTTAACAGTTTAACAAGCACAGACACGTTTACATCCCTTCACAATATGCAATTTACTTGAAGCTCAAGAGTGGCATTCATGGGTATTTAAGTTAGGCATACCTTCTCTCTATTAAATTAGAATGAAATTGCCTCCTATGACTAAAATGCTACCCAAGGGTGTAAAATGATATAATTTGTTTTGTAAACAGAACAAACAACCTCTGTTAGATGGCAATGACTGTGAGAGAAGCAGTATTTTATTTACATTAGAATGTGTATATCTTACATTCATGATAATTAATCAAAGAATGGCCTCAGCAGCAACTAAGGGATTAGAGTGAAACTTCCCTGCTTTCAGGTGCATTAGCCATTGCAACTTCTAAATGCAAAAATTGCCTTTCTGTCTTCCTGTTGTGATGTGTAACATGAAGGATCTAAAAGAATAAAAAAGTGGAAGAATGTGAAGATCAGGGAAACTCAGCAGCTGTGTAGTCTCAGGTAGCAAAGTCAGAAACTAACTGCTGGTAAGGATTTCCTTGGGGGAAAACTTGTGAGCAATGAATAAGAGGAGCACTGCATGGCTATGCACTGCCAGGAGTGTATAGTGAATTTCTGCAGGGTTTCTTTAAGGTTTTCCTGTTACATTCATGATTGCAAAGATGTGTGTTTAAGAGCAAGATTTTGATTCCCACATCCATGCCAAATCCACATAATACCATTCTGTCCCCAGTAAGTTATAATAGATTATTTTATTAGTTTTCTTCTTGAAATTTTTGGAAAAATTATGCTGTACCCTTATACATGAAGCATAAGCCATGACTGCAGAAAAGCCTAGCATTTTAATTCTAAGTCTGGTAGCAACCCTGTGAAGTACCCTCCAGCTGACATCTGGATTACATGTATAGAGTCTGAACATCCTGGGGCTGAGGATAGAAGTAAGCTGTGATTAGATTTTAGCCTCTTCAACAAATATCTCTCTCCTTCTGATTTCTTGGTTATCTCTATTAAGCACCCTGAGTCAATGCTGAACTGTGAAAATACTGCACCAGCTAAAACACAGTAGTTATAACTGCATCACCCCTGAGGACGTTTTGTTGTTCAGGGACATATGCAAGTTGAAATAAGCAACATATAAGATTAATAACGACTTCATACAATTGTATTCATACATTTCATACAATTTCAATTCAGCAAAAGAGGTAGAAGTGAGAGCTATAGAAAACTGACTTACCCTGGCTGATTTCCTTATCCATCTGCAGGATTTTTGGGGTATGATCAGAGATTTTAGAAGCATTGTGTCCTTCTGTGGACTTTTACTCAACCATAATACATCTGTGTGTTTCAGTCAGTTGGAATTTTTTTGTCTCGGCCAATCCTGGAGCTTAATGAAGGTAATTTTTGCTAGGATTGTTAATCCTTTTATCTCTTCCCCAGGAGCTGGGAAGTGCTTCTCAGTTCTCCAGTCCTTTCTGTCTGGAGCAGTGAGGGAATAATTCCATCCCTTCTTACTCTGAAGAAACAGAGAGGACACCCTTTGCCCGGCTTCCAGTTATTTCTTTCTGGTTTTGTTTAACTCCAGCTGGCAACTAGGTACCATGCAGCTGCTTGCTGCCCTCCCCACCAATCGCCCAGGGAGAAGAGAATTGGAAACAAAAAGGTGAACCTTAGGGGTTTAGATAAGAAGCATGTAATATTTGAAACAAAAATTAAATAAATAATCAACTAGTTATTGTTATTACTGTAGTGATGTTGATAATAATAATAATAACAATAATAATGGCAACAATAACAACAGCAATGAGAAGGAGATTGTGAGAAGAATAAAACCCAAGAAAGACAAGTGCCGCGCAAAGCAATTGTTCACCACATGCTACCTGATGTCCAACCATTCCCCAGGCAGCAATTGGTAGCCCCTGGGCAAATCCCCTCAGTTTATATACTGGACATGATGTTCTGTGGTGTAGAATATCCCTTTGGCCAGTTCAGGTCAGCTGTCCTGACTGTGTTCCCTCACAGCTTCTTGTGCATGGGCTCGTGGGCAGAGAGTGAAACATGGAACTATCCTTGACTCACAACCAAGGTATCAGTGAGTAATCAGCATTACTCTCACACTAAATCCCAGGCACAGCACTGTAGCTGGCACCAAGAAGAAGATTTTCTTTTCCAGCCACAATCAGGACACACTGTCTATGACTAGGCTGGCTCTCAAATTAAAGTGAAGTCATGGATTAAGACACCTGCTTGTTACACCCTTGAGAGTCATATGAGGCAGAGGGCAGAAAAAAGATAATGATAAGGCAGGAGGATATGAAATTCCATGAGTCAAGTTAGTATTTTTAACTTGAATATAGGTTCACAAGGTTTTCACAACTCCTCAAACTAAAAAAAGGTCTTATCAGTTTAGCCAGTTTCCATTTGGAAAATGGAATAAAAATTTCCAAGGTTGCTATCAGGCCAGCTCCCCTAAATGTCTGGCAAAGGAAAGGCAGATTGAGCCATATTGTTAACAACAACAAGAGCAGCATAAAAATAGGGTAGTGGAGGCAACTGTGCATAATTACATAATAAATAGGAGGTTGTTGTTTGGGTACTTCAATTTCCAATCTTCTCATTTTCTCAGAGTGAAATTTACTTTTTCTTGAGTAATGTTGCAAGGGTTGCTGCCTTTTAGTGGTGAATAAACTGGGGAGAGGTGTGTGTGAGGGGAAGAAATTTCCATGGGGACAATTGGTAGTGACCTCTGTGGTTCCTGGCCCACTGCATTATAAAAGCAAAATCAATCTTAATAAAAATATATGTAGTCACTGCCTAATGAAGGCTTTTATGAAATCCTCTGGTTTTCAGGAAGAAGAGCTTCAAGGCTTGACGACCTGTTTACTGAAACAGAGAAGGCTTGACGACCTGTTTACTGAAACAGAGAAGTGTTTCCTGATGGTGTTTCTAACTCAGAGTTCAGTTTCACTGATTTTGAACAATTCAGCCATAAGGAATATCAACTTGTGCTATCATTCTTCCTCCAATGTTTGGCAACATCTCAAAGCATCAGAGCATTTGAATGCTGAGACTGAGCTGGTGCCTCCACTCATGTGAGCTCAGAGGTTTTGTGCTGGAAACACCTGGGGTCCTATGACTGCAATCATGCGGCCCCACGGACTCAGGGTTTCCAGATGCTGCCAGGTTCCTGTAGCTTCCAGACCCGAGTAATTCAGTTCCTGTCTGGAGCTGCAACAGTTTTATTGCTGGGTTCATTATGTAGTGCTTGCTACAATCAATTATTTTGCCTTTCAATAAAAACTGTATGTCTTTAAAAAATAAATTTAAGGTAGCAAAATCCAGGTCATAATAGCAGGGAAACACAGCCTTGGACTCTTACTAGAACCTTCACTTGCTCTTTGACTCCTCTGTCTCATCACACTTTACCCTAATAAGTACTCAGTTCCACAGTACTCAGAGGCACATGGGATCATAAACAGTGTTGAATAAATATGTTTTCCTGATTTTAAGTAAAATCTCATGCAAGGTTTTGAAATTTTAATATGAGGATTTATTGCCCAAATATGTAATCTTTATTAGCTAATATCCAGAACACAAACATACTAAAAAGAAGCCCTCACGTTAGCACATTATTCTCCTCAGGCAATTTAAACCAGAAAAACTTAGATTTATATAATTACATGGGGTTTATCCTCCTATTTCAAGCCAATGATTCTGAGCTATATTCTGACATTCAGTGTATTAATGAAAAATAATAATAACAAAAACTCAAACAAACAAAACCAAAAACAGACACCAAAAATCAAACCCAAATTAAACATTCACCACAGTAAAATTAAGCTGTTGTGCTTATTCAGATAGATTTTTCTTGTCTGGGAGTGTTATTTACCTGGCTTATACTGCTTTACATGTCACCTTAAAAAAATATGTTTTGAAAAACAAAACTTCTTTAGTAGTAAAGCAGAAGGCAGCTAACTGAGTTTATCAAAGGGATGCTATTTTTGGCTTCAAACTGATGCATGAGTAGTATGGGATTTTCTATTCCTTATACCAATAAGAATAGCCTAAAAAAAAAAAAAAGAAAAAAAGGGAAAAAAGTTAAAAAAGAAAAAAAAAAAAAAAAAAAAAAAAAAAAAACAAACAAAAAACCCAAGCAAAGAGCCCCACATGCGAATAAAAAAGAACAGGATTCTGTGTTGCGTGAGAAGGGCTTTTGCAGTTTGTGGTGTTAAATCCTTCATGCACACAATCACAATTGAACCATGCAGCAGAGCTGAATGTGGTGTTTCTGTGCAGGGAGGAAGCCAGACAAAGTGGCTCAGGGATGCATGCTGGAAGTGCAGAACTTAGGGCATCTGCTATTTCATTTTCTCTTGTCCCCTGTGCTTCCACACATCTATAACCACCCTTAGTTTGGTAATTATTGTTTTATTGCAGGCCAAGGATTGCTGTTAATTGGCAACTGTAAGAACAGGAACTTTTAGACACCATTGAGCTGCTCAGATTAGGGAAACAAATACTGCTCTGACCAGCTACTGAATGTGAGAAAAGATACATGGAAAAATGCTCTCTTTACAGTGGTGCTGCAGTAAATGTGTGAATTGTCAAGACTCTGTCAAGCAACTGATCTTGGTTGTATGTCTCCATCCACACACTGTGATTTAGAGTTAGAAAATTCTCCATCTGTCATCTGACAGGAAACACAGTTTTTGGGATTGCTACTACAGGTTTTTAAATATGTAGCTCTTCACCTGACCTGCTATGCCATGTTTGCTGCTGATGGCTCTTTGATAGGAAGATTTTATTTAGGAGATTTTCAAGTAAACAGTATCTTTCAAATGGCATTAGCATTCTAAAATAAGTTGAAATCCTATGTATACCATTCCTTGAAAATTCAAGTAATTTAATGAAAGTTCCTCCGCAACTGTCAGTTACCTAAAGTGGCTCATTTTGTAAAGAGAGCTTGTATAAGGGTAAGGAATTTGATTGCTTTTGGTTGGCTTGAGTAGTTTCTTTGCCTCCAGTGGTCTGATTTGTACAGGATGGTTTTGAAGACCATGTCAGAAGTTCAGGTTTTATGCTCCAGTGCTTTCAAGACTGTTTCATATGTTTCTGTCTTTAAAGAAAATTACAATTAAAAAAAAAGAAAAGAAAAAGAAGGGTGAGTTTCTTTTCAGAACTTTAAAGCTAATTTGGAGCAGAATATGAAATGTTCATGTCTTGATATTGCTATGATTTGTAGCATTTAAATTATTTAAAAAGCATTGATGTCAGGAATGTGATGCAAGGAAAATGGGGCTTTCTGTGAAACAAATTCCTTCTGATTATCTTGGTCAGTCATATGGTTGATATATTGACAGCATTACGGCTAGTTATCTAGGAATTCTGACAACACATACCATCAATAAACCTGTAGATTCTCTACAGAAGTGCTCAGTGTCCTAGCTTCTCAACAAAACTACTGTCATGATATGAGGCAATTTTTCAGCATTTCTTAACTGGGGGAAAAAAACTGCAAGAGAGGAAGGAATAAATGAGTGTGTTCTCACAGACTACAACATAGTAGTGATTCTTTTGAACAACTGAAACCTGCAGAAAAGAATGGGAAAAAAACCCTCAAAATTTAATGTTCGTCAACACTGCGATACAATTCTAAGTTGTCACATACTTCTGTCAAGACTATTCAAGGACAATTTTGAGATTTCAAGGTTAGATTTATGTTGAAATGCAAGCATCTCTGAGTTCCCCAGGAAGGGAGATAAATGCAGGGGTTGAATTAAAGCTTTTAGAGAAATTAAGATATATAAAGGCCCATAGATATGAAGTAGAAGTGTAGGTTTAATTTTAAGTAAATAGAAGTGTAAGTTATAGTTTTAAGTAAGTTTAAGTTTCAGCTTTAGGTTTTAAGTAAGTAGAAATATATTTTAAGTGCCTTAAGAAACTATGCTAGTTAGAAAAGTCCCTAAATCCTAGTTTAAAGTTCAGCAGCTTAGCCTTAGTCATAACAAAAAGATAGCAGAATCTTGTTGCTAGAATAGATAGAATTATTCATGTAAAATAGATAAAACTACATGCATAAATAGATAGAACTATTCACATAAATAGATGAACTTATTCACATAAATTTCGATTAAGAAAACGTACATTTGAGTAAATAGATAATATTATATATGTAGTTTTTCAGGTAAGAACTGACAATACTTTCCTACTATTTTCACACATTAGAATCAAGTTCCAATTGGTTTAGAAAGAATGTTTTAGAATCATGTTTCTAGCTGATTGGATGTATTGTAAATAAAAAGCTTTGTAGTGGGGTACAAGCTTCATCATCATCATTGACCATCATAGCATCAACACATCAGCCACCACAAGAAGAAGAAAAGAAGAAAGAATAAAGAAAGGCTGTGCTCCCTACTGCTGCTGCTGCCCGGGACATTGCACTCTGATAACAACTGTTGCTGCTGCCGCTGTTCCTGCACGGAACCTGGGACCCCATACCAGAAAGCAGCCTGCTCCAGCTTGGGACTTCATGCCAGAAAGCTTTTGCATGGACTTTAGCACCTTGAAGTCTATGTCTTTGAGACTGATGTATTCATGCAATAAACAACCTTATAGCAGCCCAAAACTGCTTGTGCCTTTTTGAAGGCCCTAGACCCAGTAACACCTTGACAGATTTCTGGTTAGTAGGACTGTTTCACATATTATCCCAACATTAGATAAATTAGGAAATACTGAATAACCTCTTCTACCTCTGTTTTTGCAACCAGTCATATCAGAGAATACAGAGGAGCTTTACACTGTGTCAGCTTATCCAGAGTCTTTGAACTTGGGACTGGAAGAAGCATGTAACCAGAGCCAAGAATCATAGAATCATAGAATTATAGGATGCCCTGTGTTAAAAGGAACCTTAAAGATCATCTAGCTCCAAGCACTTTGCTGTGGGAAGGGACACCTTTCCCTAGAAAAGGTTGCTCAGAGTTAAATCCGATCTGTATTTAAACATTTCCAGAGATGCAGCATCCACAAATTCCCTGGACAATCTGTTCCAGTGCCTCACCACCCTCACAGTCAAAATTTTTTTCTAACTTCTTATCTAAACTTATTCTTTTTCAGTTTGAAGCCATTCCCCTTTGTCCTGTTACTACATGCTCTTGTAAATAGTTCCTCCATATTTCTTGTAGGCTCCCTGCAGGTAGATAAGCAAATGAGAGCTCAAGTTCAGCATTTCCTTGCCCTCTAAAATATGTGTTGCCTAGGATATGTTTTTGGGATGCTTTTTTGGCAGATACTGATATTTCTTGGAGCAGAGGAAACTGCTGTGGTAGGAGATAGATCATGAGTGGTTCAAAACTTGAAGGTCTAAAGCTTACCAGTTTCTCATGCCTAAAGCTCATGAAAGATGAAGAGTTGCCCCTTCTGTGCGGAAGAGGAGGCTAATTCCTAAGACAACTTAGACTGACAGAATAATAAGATCATTTAGGTGGGATAAGATCATTCAGATCATCAAGTCTAACCTCAGCCTAGAGCTGCCAAGACCACCACTAAGCCACATTCCTAAAGTACCATGTCTACAGTATTTTTCTGTATCTCAGGGGGGATATCTCAACTGGTTTCCTGGGCAGGCTGCTTCAAGGCTTGACGACCTGTTTACTGAAGACAAAGAATGCTTCAGAAAATATGCAAGAAATTTTAAAAAGACTATATAAATTTGGCAAGATTTTGCTGGAATAAGAAATATCATTATAAACTAATGTAAAATGAGAGCAATGGACGGCTTTAGAATTGATAAGGACTGTGCTTCAATCTGGAAGCTAAATTTATGTTTAATTTGAACTTGTGAATTAATTTGCCATTGAAAATGCTGCTATTAAAAGTGGGTGCACTTGTAGGTGCAGTAATTCATTGGCTCACTGAGGTGAGCTTATTCTTGCAAAGAGTGTAGATGATCAGAATGTCTGAAAATATGGCACATAGAACCAACAGGGAAATACCTCCTTCCAAGACTATATAGGCTGAATATAGTGCAGAGCTGTTAATTCTTCCAAACTTCCACAATCCTACCTGTAGGAATCTTACCTGTAGGAAAAGTCTGGAAGAGGTGTGTGTTAGCCTAATTGCTTTCAGCAACAGGTGAAGTACAAAGAGATGTCAACAAGGCTTCAGCTGCACAGAGCAGACAAAACCTTTTTTTATAAATGTTTTCAAATTCATTGACAAGACATAAATATCTGCTAAATGGAGACATACCCCTGAATTGTCACCTGAGATTCTGGTAGGTGTCATAGAAAATACACATTTGTGAGCAAACACTCTTGTGGTAGACAGCTGTCTTAGGAACATGGAGCAGAATACTGTCTTGATAAGTCGCTCTGTCCATTTCCAGCCTCTACTTGATATATTTTGGTATGTATGCTTGATATATGAGAGTCCCTGTCTTGATGCCAACAGAAGTTTTCTTTGGAGAGAACCAGCCTGATTCATGGACATTACTGCAAAAAGTGTTGAACAAAACATGTCATCAGATGCAAGAAGACTTCAAGGCAGTAAGGTTTTATGTTGTTCTGAAATGAACAGTGACACTGAGGATGCAACAAGTGCTTGTTGTGTATGCCAAAAAGTCAAACCAAATTAAGGTAAAGTCCCTTTGCAGAAATTGGCAGACAATTTTTCCTAGTAGGAGAAAGCCGTATACATGTTAGACGATTAGAAACTATTATAGACTATTACTGTCATTTCCTTCTGATGACATTACTAAACAAAATATTATGGTCAAAAAGGCAGGTGAGCGACCAAATGCCAGAGTTTAATGAGCACAAATTCTAGGACCGTGTAGTGGAAAGCACTTTTAGCTGCATGGTTGCCATTTCCTGTAAGCTCTGGTCCTACAGAATGGAGAAATGCTGTAATTTAGAGCTGTTGAAGCTGCAGAAAGGTGCTGATGAGGCATGAATTGTTCAAACCAGCATGGATGCTATTAAAGGCAACTTTGAGAAATCTGCAGTAACCAAATAAAAAGAGACAAGGATGCTGTACAAACTAATTTTCCAGGAAAGACCTAGAGTGCCAATTATTAGACTATTAGACACTTATTGGTGTTGTCAGTCCTTTAGTTGTGTACTTTCTTTTGTTCCTCCTATTCACGCATCACCTTAATGCTGCTACATAGAGAATTTGAGATTTCTATACTATTAAAGTATCTTAGCCAAGGTATTCTGGAATTTCAGGACTATATTTGAGCATAATGCGCATCACAGTTGTGTTTGTTGCCGCATTTTTGCAAGTAAAATGAGATTCAAGAAGTACATTTATCCATCTGTTGGCACAAAACAAATACCCTTGCAGCTTATTTAGTTTCTTGCAACTTGGCAACAACAAACATATTTTATGCAAAAATAAATCACATAGCATGGGAAATTATCTGGAGATTATATTTATTTACAGAATTATTTGATTTGAAACATTTTTGAAGTGTGTTTGATAAACATAACAAGTTAATCACATTCTGTAATTTTAACTTGCATCCATCTGCATTTCACCCAGACAGTACTCCTGGCTTCTTCTCACTGCAAAAAGAAAAGACAATGAAAAGTCTCACTTCAAATATCATTTCTGGGCCTAGAATTCCTTGTTGAAGAGAAGCTACCATTTTCCATTGCAGCGCTATTTAAAGTAGTTAAGATTCACTTACATCAATTTCCTGGACCTAAATAAACATTATGTATTAAAGTCTTTAAATCTTGTTATCATCCCGGTTCTTTTGATTTTATTTTACTGCACTGAAAAGTTTCACTTGCTACCACTCTCTCTGTGATCCTTGTTTTTCCTTCTGTTCCCAACTTTTTGCCACTGTCATGAAAATAATAGGTAATGAATGGAAAAACTGAGTCTATGTCTTGCAAGCTAAAATACTATTAAAAACATTTCTTCCTCTAGATTGTAGGGATGTAAAGAATATTCTAGATGCTTAAAACTAATTCAAACTTCCCTGGCTTTTGATTTTATAGCAAATTGATATTGTTTTGTTTAATAGTAGAGAACAGAAATTTTTTTTGTATGCATGTAGGTAGGTAGGTATTCTAAAGATATGCAAACTTAAAGATGTCTTTGCTTCCCAGGCTTGGCTAAGGCATACCTGTGTTTGCAGATGCAGATTCCACACCCTTGCAGTGGTGTCTGTTTCTGATGCTTCTCTCTCACCACTATGCAGAGCTGAACTGATTGTTTTCAATAGGAATGTCTTACACAGTGTGTGGGAAAGAAGTGGTCCCCTCTTCTTGTGAGCAGAGAAACTTCTACGTACCAATATTTTTTCCTTTGGTTGCATAATATAAGGGCCATGGTGTGAGATGAGGTGGTGCTGGACATTGGTGTCTTCACTTCAGTAAGACCATGTGGAACCCATTTGTCATCTTGGGCAACTTCCCTACCAAGCTGTTTGGGTTTGAAGATGAACACAGTAAGATTGTGTTGGGCTCCAGTAAGCAACCTGTAAGTTGTGATTATTAGTACTCTCACATTTGCAAATATGTGCTCTGTAATACCTGTCTGAACTGAGATTTAGACAGTAGAAAAGTTTGATTATTGTGGACATTATATCTTGGATGCTGTAGCACTCCAAGATTTATCCCACTGCATACCCATTCTGATCTCTCTTAGGAGGTGCTTAGAAATCCAAGACAAATAGTAGTCTGGCTGTGCTAACCATGGACCACTTTTCTGTTAGATGGTAGTTTTGTGAAACATTAGATACAAATTGGGATAGCTGTTGTCTTATGTCTTTGCACAGACATAACATCATACATTGCTTGCCTTATCTAACTGTAACTCTCTAGTGTCCTTTTAATTGGTGATACTTTAAGCATAAAAGTACTAGCTGTGTCCCAGTAAGTAGTACTTGATTTTGGAACCAGCGTGATGTTTATGATTAGGCACCAAACTTTGTCACATACAAGGCAAGGTCTGCATTGGTGGCTGAAGTACAGCTTTTAAGTCCTGCACCTTATTCCTACACTGCTTGCAGTCTGCTGGTTTTTGTTAGATGTGATGTTGTGCATAAAAACTGTGTAACAAAGACCAACTGATTAGCTAGAAAACTCCATTGTGATTTTTCTTTGTGACTTGGTGACTCCTACTGCCTCCAACCAATTATATAGGTGCAAAACAATCCTATTTTTAACACCAAAAGAAACATGAAATAATAGCTTGTCTTACAATTCTCTTTTTTCACTCAGCAATAAAAAGTCCTAATCTTGTAGCAGAAAGATGTCAAATACTTGTTGTAAAATACTGGAGGTAAATCAACACACAACAGAAAGGTGTCAGGTTTATTAAAAGCAGCTGAATAATTATATCTGAGATTTTGAATAAGTATTTCTTTACTTAATGGGGTACCAGAGTGTTATTGTTTCTGCTAGGTTCTCCCACATGTAAAGAATATTAAGTAATTTGAAAATGTTTTTCTTTAGACTGTGTTTACATGCTTACTTATCTATATTTTATATATTTCAGCAAATAAAAGCTTCTGCTTGCATACTCAGTGTGTTTGGAATAGTTATCATATTAATAGGATATGGGAGGATGAAAAGTGCTCTGAGATAAAAGCAGTATTCCTGAAGTAAACCTTTGCAAAATAATGATATTATCACAAAAAAAGACACCGGTGAGGCCCTTAAAAACAAAAGAGTATGCCATATATGGAAACCTAATGGGTTCGCTATATATTTTAATACTTCTTTCAAGCTTGATTATCTATATTTTGAACAAAAGAATGGGTTCTCCTGAGCAGATACAGCAGTAAAAGATGTGAGAATGGGTATAGGCCAATAAAAAAGTAGGGTTTTTTGTCTCATGTTCTTGTGGTACAAGATCTACAGGTAAATCAAACAGGTTGTTCTCCTGGAAAAAAAAGCAAAAAAGCATTCAGGAAATCCTCAGTGGTTTAATCTGAAAAATTATTTTGAAGTTTCCTTTCCTGATAATTAGTTGATCAGTTTTCTTCTGGAATTGACAACATAGATTTTTGAATTGCTTTCAGATGACTTGGCCTGTGAAATTGGTTCCACTGAGCTATCTCATGTTCATGAGCTAAACTGACCCAGCTAAACTTAAAGAATTAGGTATGGAATTTACAGGTTCCAGTTTCATCATCTCAACCAATTTGCCACTGTTTGTTTACAAAGCCACCTTATCTATCTTGTCCCACAACTATAACATTCTGCCCTCCTTTTTCTGGACATTATGTCACACCATCTGCAAACAGTGGCTCCCAGGTGCAGGGTACAGTAAAGCAGTATTTCAGAGGACTGACGAGCGACTCCAACAACACAGATCACGTCTCATAAACTAGTATTTGTCCATTTCTAGGACATAACTGGTGCATGAAGGAAGTCGTCAGAAACCCATAACTAAGATAATTTCCAGCTGTCTTCTGTAAATGCCAGTGTTTTTCCTCTTAGCTTGCCAAAGCCATGTGTTGTAGAACTGTTTCTTCCCATACACTGTCTTTGACAATAGGACAGAGTCTTCAAGTTCACTTGTTAATAGGAACTTTAAAAATTTTTTACTTTTTTATTCATGATCTGGGGACTGAATTCAATTTCAGTACTTTGTATATATCAGATTAACCTCATAGTGCTCACTGAAGTTGCATTAGATCTATGTCATCTTATGTCATAACTAAAAGATAGTTTGGTCTCTGGCCACCAAGAACATGATGTGTCATAAAACAAAGCCAGTAAGATGACCTTCTAGAAGCAATCCCTGGCTGAAGAAGAAACTCAGCAGAAATTCAGAAGGAGGCAAATGCCAAGTGAAGCTTTATGTCTTCTATTTTGGGTTATATTTGTTACACCTAATTTTCAAATAGCACATTACTGAGAAAATAATATGCACAGAAACAATTTACAAATAAATTGTATGTCCTTTGTATGTGGTTATACTTCATGCTAAGTGGATTGGACATATGTATTGTCTATTCATTTTCTGGAGAGTGGATACCTGTTTTAGGAGATATAGATTACATTTTCAGGAACATTGCTGAGATAAAAAAAAATAGGCAAGGTATCAGTTGATAATAGTGGTATCTTCTTTTGCAAAGTTTATCATGACAACTCTGAAAGTAATTTAGGACTTCCCCTGCTTTGCTTTTGCAATAGAAAAAAAAGTCACAAGGTGGAACTATGGCAAATTTTCTTGTAATGTAGCCTGCCTATTGAGTTATCTTACTCAATCTGCAAGGTGTTTTTCTTGGTTTTATGAATCTAGACCTACAAAAAATTAATTACAACAATGCCTTGTGTCCTGTCAAATGTTCATGTAATGCCCATGCAAACTTCCTTCTGAAGCAGCGTTGGTAGAGGTAAGCATCCATCCACAAAACCAAAAAGCCATGCATGCCTCTCTACGCCTCTCTGCGTGGTGTGTTTCTTTTATAACATTTTTCTTCAGTGACCTTCTGCTGCCACCTGCCTCTGAAGGATTTTCATAAAATATGCAATTGAAGAATTAAGCTCAGAAGAATTCCCTGCAGTGTGTGCAGAGTTTGCACTGAAGATTGACTAGTAAATCTTTTAATCAACAAAAAAAGAAATGTTGCATCTTCAAAGTACAAAATTCCTACCTGTATCAGAGATGGAATATAATATGACAGAAAGACTATCCAACATAAATGTGACCTTTGCATGGCTATTTTTCTGTAAATTTGTGTAAGCTCTGTTCAAAAGCTGAAGTTAATGTTTTCATTGTTATGAAGGCTGCAATATATATGAAAGGCTGATTGATCTAGACTTTCATGTGTGACGCATGTGTGAAGTACTTTTAGCCTAATTTTTCCTTTTATACAGACAGAAAAATTGTGCACAAGTAGTGAAGGAGTAAAACTAGTGAGTTAACACAGGGCAGCGTGCCATCTGTCTGCCTCAGGTAACCAAGTCCCCTGCACTGTGGCAGCCAAGGAATTCTTTGTCAATCACTTATTCACTCTTGCCACACTTACTCTGGGCTTGAGTGTGCAAATAAATGATACAGATATGATTCATGATGGGTAAAATTGCAGCAATAAGACAGTTCTACAAAGAGTTAATGCATTTGAATCCCTTTGTGATAGATTGCTGTGTAGGCACAACAGAGATCATTAAAAAATATTTTTGTAATTACGTCAAAAAATGCCACAGTGCAGAAATGCTGGGTCAACACTTCTCAAGTGATAGTAAGAATGAGAAAGAGATGTGCATGTACACACACATACAGACATGCAGCTCTTGGAGGATGAATTGTTGCCCTATCTATGGGCTGATATGCATGAGAGGTGCTGCCAAATCTTCTTCAAGGTCAAGTGGCTACACTGGATAAAAATGCAAGCTATAGACTGAGAAAATTCATCTCTTGCAATCTTGGTTAGAATGGCAGAATCACTAGATTCTCCAAAATATTGAAGTGCCTAGATCTATTTTTCATCAAGCCCTGAAGATGTTTTACGTGCAGGCATCCTAAATAAGGTACCTAAGGGTTTTCTGGAAGTGGTTTGGTGATGAATTGTTTCTCTTCGGTTTTGTACATCATCTGGATCAACCTGATTACACCTTTTTGTTGGTTGTTTGAGTTCTTTTGTTGGTCTGCTTTTGCTGCTGGTAAGCTATTTGGCAGCAAGTAATCTTTGTATTTTGACAATTTGAATGACTTTACAATTATAACCAAAATACTTAATGCCTGTCCATAACCTGTCCTGGGTGAGTGTAAGTTCATATAACATATAATATGTGTGACATATTGTGTGATGTGTATATGAATGTCCTAGGAAAAGTGTCTGTAAAATTTGTTTGTATGAGATTTCAAGACAGTCTAATGAAAAAAAAAAAAAACACAAACAAAAAAAACCAACAAAAAACAAAACAAAACAAAACAAAAAAACAAAAACAAAAAACCCACAAAAACAAACAAACAAAAAAAACCAAAAAAACCCCAAAAAAACAAAAAAACAAAACCAAGCAAACAAACAAAAAAAACCAAACCAAAAAATCCAAAAAACCAAACCAAAACTAAACAATAACAAAAAAAGAGAAAAAATGTTAGAATAAAATTATATGAGTGCAGAACATCACAGCAATGACAAATAAAAATGCTATATTGTGAATAAGGCAATCCCTGCCTTGACATAAATTCTAATACCGTGATTGTCCAAATCTACTAGGTGCCTTTTCAAAATATACTTCCCTATCATTGCTTTTATATTCTCAATTGGCTGAGAAGTCTGAACCTGATAACACACACGCAAAAGTGCACATTTTAACTCACAGTCAGGTATTCTTCTGAGTTACATCAAAAAGCAGATAAATGCCTTAGAAGTGTGTCACCTGGCATGGCAAGAAGCTGTGGTGAAATCTTTAAGGAGCCCCACAGTCAGCTTAGCAATTTCAGTAACTTTTGGATGACACCACAGCAGAGCCCATTGCCGCAGATCTGCCATTGCATACCCCAATGCACACTATGGTTTACATTTTCCTCTATCACTGTAATGAAGATCCATCAATGGGAACAAAAAATCCTTTTTTGCAGGTGTTTTGGTGTGAAAGGAAAATCACGTGGTCACATGTGGTGCAAGGTCAACTGGTTAAAGGAAACACTGGCAGATGTTCTACCTGGACCACATTTTAGCTGCAGCTACTTCAGATAGAATGGATGGGTGTTTTTGTATGCGTGCAACAAATGATCAAGCAAGTCCAACTTTACTAAGATGATTGAATTGTTGATGACTAAATAAGTCAGCGCAGGACACCAGGTTCATATATTTGCCAGCACTTGTCCTGTGAGCAATTCTTTTCTGGATTTGAGGAAGCACATGCAACGATCTTTGCAGAGCAATGTGTAACCCCACTTTGGAAGAGGGTAAATTCCCACAGTAAATTCATTCAGTGTTCTGTTTTTCCACTGATACATTGGATGTCCATTGGCAGTTAGTCCAGAGGATGCTGATTCTTTATTGAAAAAGGGGAAGATCAGGAACACACTGACTTCTTTCCTTTTCTGCCCCTACCTATATGTATGTTTCTTTGCTTTTTTAGGCTGTGAGTTATTGGGGTGGCAGGGAGAAAGGAAGAACAAGACTTTTAGCCTTTTTTGGACATTTATCAATTAAGGTGCACCTAGATTTTCACTAGAGACCCTGAGCCTTTGAGTCTGTCAGCTTGACTTTCTTAGCTCCTCTTCTTTTCTTCCATGACTAAACCACTGTACAAGTATCAGTACATCCTCATATTTTCACCTAGGAAGGCTTTACAAAATATTTTCTTACAAGTTTGGTTGAGATGTTTTCCCTAGGGATTTTATTTATGTTGTGTGAGTGGGGCTTCAATCTACTCTGTTTAGAGGTTCTGGGATATTTTGGGATATTTTTGTTGTGTGTCTGTGGCTTTTTGCATCTCAGGAAAGGACACATATATTTCAAGTTTGCTCAGAAAAGTATGCTTTTGTCAATTTTATGCCCAAGAAAGCAGTGACTCTTTGGAGTGGTTGAGAATAGGATGAAAACAGTGTATTTCCGCCTTTGTAGAAAATCTTTGTACATATAAACACAAACTGGGAGTTTCAGGGGATTTGTATATGAGCTTTGATAGCTTAATAGAAAAAGTATCTCTTTCTTCCTTAAAAGCTGTAGAGGATGGAGACTTAAAATGCAAACTACATTTTTCTCCATTTAAAATCTGTATTGCCTATCCAGACATCCCTTTTAATTTCATTCCTATTAATATTCTACAGAGATGTTTTTTGTCCTCTCTGCCAATAAAATTCTGACTACCAGTCCAAACCATGAAACACTGAGGAAAGAAATGGATTTCTCATAAAAGCAGTGTGGGAGAGGTCCATGTTGCCTGTGATATCCATTTGTATCAGTCATGCAGAGTGCTACTGAAATTTGTGGGATGAAAGCAAACGTCCTGTTGAGGGAGTATCTGAAAGATTTGTTTTCATTGGTGGTCTATTTCCACCAGACACTTTCCATTTAGCTGTAATGACATGAACATTGATAGCTCTTTGCCAGAAACCTACAAACCCCTGTCATTTGACCTTCATTAACAGCAGTAAATGTTTTTAACACTGATACAGCCCCTTCTGGGCTATGTCACCAATTTTATACATGATAGCTGTATGAGCCAGCAGCAGCAGCCACTAAATCTGATTATTTTCATCCCATTTTCTCCTCTTCCATCTGAGATGGACTGCCTAAGATCTTCTTATAACCACAGGAGTACCTTTCCTTAGGTCTCTGTGTGTGAGATGTGTCAGGTTTGACATGGAGCTGATAATTTACTACGCCTAGAAAAGAAAAATTAATGTGGGGAACATGGTTCCCTGTACTGCTCCTTGAGCATGCCGTTAGTGGGATTAATGCAGACTATACGCTTTCAGTCTTATTTTATCTTTGCAATATGCTATAACCTAGATAAAAGCGTTGTCAAAGCAAATTAACTTCCCAGGTATTTTCTGATTTTGAACTTGTACAAAGTATATTTGGTGAGAGAACATAAGTGTATTAAGGAAAAATACCAATGTCTGTAGAGCAGGATGGGTGGTTGCCATAGTAGCAACCAATCCACTAAATAGGGAGTAAGACAAAATGACTCAAAGACAAAGACTGATTTGGGGCAGGGAACAGCACTTCATAAAAGGAGAAACTTCTCTCTAACTTATTATTTTGCTTTTGTGAATTACAATGCATCTTGAGAAAATGCCTGTTTGCCACAACAACTGTGCTAGGACTCAAGAACCCTTGAATATAGTAAAGAACCAACTTACAACACTCTTGGAAGCTCCAGTGTAAGCTGAAAAAATGTGTAGATAAAGATGTAGATGTTTTGCTTCTTTTATGTTATTTATGGATTCCTTCTTCTCTAACTGATAAGAAAAACATTCCCAAGATGTTACACAAGTGCTGCCCTCTGCTAGAAGTTGTATGAGCTCACACTGAAATGTTTGTCTGCCCTGAACTGTGGGAGTTCAGCAAGTTCCAAGCTTGCCTCTTGGAAATGTCAATGGTATTCTTGGTAGGTATCCACATACATATGTGTGTCTGTGTGTATGTGTGTGTGTGTGTGTAAAGAAGTTTTTAAGGAGATTCTAGAGAAATTAGGTTGAGTCACATTGAAATCAAAATGTCTCCAAATAAACAACTACCCCTACCTCTTTATGTAATTCTAGGGATGTGAGTACTGACGAGTTGTTGATTATCTTCAATCTCACGGTGGGTTGGATGCAGGGATTAGTTCTGGCATTGTGCGCTTTTGAATGAACAGGAGGTTGTCCAGTAAAAAAGGCTTCAGCTCCTGAGCATTTGTCTGTGATGTTACAGCCAGTGCATCATAACACTGAGGTGTGGTGCCCAAAGTTCAAAGCAGAGGTACATAAATGAGATTTGCTGAAGCCTCAGCAGTGAGGTGTTATTGGTTATAGAATTAGGTTTAATGTCTTTTAAAAGGAAAAATATTGTTAATACATTTATGTGGTGGAAGGTAAGATTAGTGAATGTCTTGGTCAGTCTTTTAATTTAGTATTTGGATGAGGAATAGAATCTGAATAAGAAGAGCTTCTCACTGTATCACTTGCTCACAAGTATCACTTCTTACAACTATCATTCGCTTCTCACTGTATCACAACTGTAGCAGTAATTGAGGGAAGATGAAACTAAGTAAACTCTGATTAAAACATTACACACTGTTTGGGCAATGATGAAATCAATCACAGGAATAATTTGTAATTCCTGCATCAGATGCTCCATCATGCTGTTTTACATAAAGATTGTAGACTCCTTTAGAGCACATGCTTTAAGTAAAGGCCTTGCTACAGAAATTAAGATGATAGGCTTCAAAGTCTCAGTATGCCATCTACAGAGACAGATGTATCTCTTCTCAGCCCACATCCCCAAGGTTTGCTTGTTCATACTGCTCTACAACCCCAAAGCAGCCAGCACTGCGCAGATGAACCCATCCCTCATCATTCCTGTTGTGTAGAGGTTTCTTGATCTGCTTCAGCTTCCTTGCCAGCTTAACCTCAGCTCAAGGTCAAACACATCCATCGGGGTGATGTTTTTCTTTTTATTTCAGCTGAAAACATCTGCCTGTTGTTGATTTGGCAGTTACTGACTTGGGTCACAATGACTCAAGATCTGATGACCATCAGTAGTGATTTTAGGCCTGATTGACCTGGTTTGGTATGAAACCACTGACGAAGTGTGCAAGCTGTTTCTCTTATACCTTATTAACTGCTCCCACAACCATCAGTGAAGTGGGAGTTACGTATGCACATGCTGCTGGCTCTTAGTAATTATCACTCGTTTTTGTATGACGACATGACTGTCATGCGTACTTTTCCATGTGCACATGTAACAGCAAGACAGTAAAGTGAAGACTTATCCCCTAGGTAATGTATTTTTACAAGAGCAGTGTTCTTTAGTACTATTCTCTTTGGTAGCCTGACCCAAAAATTCAGCTGAGGGCAGAGTATGGTACTTGAGAACACCCATAGCTTAATTATTCCCCTGCCCCTATAAACTGCCCTCTATAACATTTATTTATGAGTGCTTTGGTAATGTGGTGAATTTTGTGGTGTGATAAAATTATCTGGTCTTCCAAGTCATTGATGAGTCTTCCTGGCCACAGACTGAGTTCTTCCAAAGTGCAAGATTTGTGAAAAATGGTGCCTTCTTCCAGCATCTGTGATGACGGCTGAAATATGAGATTACCATATCAAATTTCAGCCTCTGCTTTTTACCCAGTGATCAGTTCTGGTGCTCAGGTTCTTTTTTTGTTTGTTTTTTACTTCCTCATTTATTTTACCAGCTCATGTCTCTATTAATTTTTACTATATCTAAAAAATAGCCCAGGGAACATAATCCCTTCCTTGGTTGACTCAGTATTCCTTCCCTATCCCACTTCAAAAATTTTGAAGGGTTTGCAACAACTTGGATTAGAAAGGTTTGGGACTGATATCCTCTGTCTATGATGGGAAGATTTGTTTGGCCAGAGCTCTCACTGCTGTCATTGCTGTCTCCCATAATCTGTGCTTCAAACATCTTCCTTGCCCTTGCCAACTCAAGTCACTCTCTGAAAATTGTTCATTAATGTTATTAATGTAAGAGGTGACATTGAGCTACTGGCTCAGTGAACACTAGAAACATCCTTTTGGGGAATGATTTTACTAGCATCGCCCTATAGGGATCAAATCTTGTTTGTTCTTGACACTCGCAAGACATCTTCCTGCCATTGCTGTGTCTACTGTATATGATCAATAATTTATTTCCATACCTGGGCCTGGTCAGGAAATACTACTTGTCTCCTTATCCTGCTATTTTGCTGATTATCCATTCCTTTGTTATGATAGGTGAAAGAATCAACATTGTAAAAAAATGGTTTCAGCTCTGTGATCCAAGTTCCTGCAAGGCATTAGGTATTTATCAGTTGAATACAGTTATTGTTCTGGTAATTGAAGAGCCACCCTTAATCCCTTAATCCTGACTGAACAATTCTGGTCTTCTTTTTTTTTTTTAATGTGTGGTTTGTTTGCCTCTGTCCCTTCCCCATTGCTTTGAAAGGAAAACAAAATCTTTTCTAACTGCCTGTAGAGGAGGAAGAACACAGAGCTGTTTCCTGAAATTCCTGAAGAACTCGTAAGCAAAACCCCTCCTTACAGAAGTTTTTAGTCATGAGTCAGTGAGGGGATGGATTGGAAATCTTCCAGGAAGGTCTTGCAAACCAAGGCAAAAGAAACCCTCTTTTTTTTTTTTTCTAATACACAGGTAGGTCATGCAAGCATGAGATTTCCTTACTGTGAAGAAAATTACCTGTCCACAAAAGTAGTATCCTGATAGTTGAAATTGAAGAATAGTCAGGGATTTAAAGCTTTATTATGAAGATCATTTGCTCTGTGATGTTAAGCTTGAAAGATGCTTAACATAACTCAAGTTTATAAAGTAGTCTTCAGCTGGTGATGTTTTAGGCAATCACATAATTTCATTTCAGATGCAGCTTGTACATTTATTAGGCAAATTGCACATGTGTTGAATGTTGGCACTCATGATACTCTGTCTCTTGTTGCATGTACCTGCATCAATGATGTAAAACAACCACAATTATATGAAAAACCAAAAAACCCCAGTTTGCACTCCTGTGGGAACAAAGCATCCTGCAGTTTCAAGTCTTTTCTAAATGTATGTAAAACTGATGCTATGTTTGAATTTTTTCTTGTTTTCATGTTTTGATGATATATTTTTCAGTATGTTGATACCTGCAAAGTTGAGAAGAACCATTAGTTATAGTTTCCCAGTATAGCAAGTTCCTGCAACTGGATGTGCAGTTGAGCAGAGGCAAAATGTTTTAGTAATATTAAGCAACATATCATTATTCTTACCTAAAGCAGTTTCAGCATTTATTAAGATTTCTTATTGAATAAACAAAATATAGTGAGTTCAGTGTTAACTGGACTAATTGAAAATTGTTCCTGCCATTGTACTTTGACAAGTGACAGTGAGATTGACAGTGGGATCCAGGGCACCCTCAGAAAATTTGCTGATGACACCCTCCTGTGTGATGCAGTCCACATCGCGGAGGGAAGGGGTGTCATTCAGAGGGACCTGGGCCAATGCAATCCTCATGAAGTACACTAAGAGGAGAGCAAGGTCCTACACTTGAGTCTGGGCAATCCCAAGTACACCTAAAGGTTGTGTGGAGAAATGATTGAAGCAGCTCTGTGGAGAAAGACTTGGGGTAGTGTTTGATGAAAAACTCTAGTTGGCAGTGTGTGCTTACAGCCCAGAAAGCCAATGAAATCCTCACAGCATGCAAGGCCGTGTGGCCAGCAGGGTGAGGAGGTGGATACTGCCTCTTCACTCTGCTTAATGAGACCCCTCCTGGACCACTGTGCAAAGTTCAGATGCCCCCAGCATAAGAAGGACATTGAACCATTGGAGCAAGTCCAGAGGAGGCCATGAAGTTGATGACTGGAGCACGTCCTTGGTCAAGACAGGCTGGGAGAGTTGGGACTGCCTGCAGAATAGAAGGTTGTGTTGGGATCTCATAGCAGCCTCCAAGTATCTGCAGGGAGCCTGCAAGAAAAGCTGGAGAGGGGCTTTTCATCAGGGATTTTAGTGATAGGACAAGGATTAATGGGTGCAAACTGAAAGAGGTGAACCTTAGGTTAGATACTAAGAAGAAACTCTTTACTGTGAGGGTGGTGAAGCACTAGAACAGGCAGCACAGAAGAGTTGTGGCTGCCTCATGCCTGGAAGTGTTCAAGCCAGGTAGGGTGGGGTGTTGAGTAATCTGTTTTGCTGAAAGGTGTCCCTGCCCACAGCAGAGGGAGTGAAAACAGAGGGTCTTTAAGGTCTCTTGCAACCTAAACCATTCTATGATTCTATTTTGTGATTCTAAGGTGGAGTTTGACAGTCTTGACTTCTCACAGTAGTAATGTTGCAAATTTAAGAGAAATAAAATTTCAAAATTTGTGATTGTTGAAGATAAATTTGTTTTGTTTCTTTCACAGCTAAGAAAAATTATTTTGGTCATAACTTGGTATAGTTCAGGATAAATTGAATTAATAGGAACACTTTCCTACTAAGAAACACAGCCAGCATTTCAACATTCATGTTTGTGAAGTTGTTTTGTAGCTGGAAGCACAGTGAGTTTTTCCAGACTGTGTTTTGTGATTTCAGATGCACTTGGGCTGAGCTTAATCATTGCATCTGACCTTGGACAAATCCGAACGCATAATAAAGACTTATGATAGTTTGAGTCATTTTTTTAACTACAATCCAATACTTCAGTTTTGCATTTCATATTTTGTTAATCTTGGTTCTCCTGTGATATCCAAGGAAAGTTACATCTCTCTGGCTTTTATGGCTCCATCAGGAAAATGGGGACAACTCTCTCTTTTGTTAAGACATCATAACTTTTAGGACTGTAGGATCTGAGGACAAGTCAGGCTAATGGGAACTTTGGAAGGTCTATAGCCCAGGCCACTGAATTGCATTGCAGCAAAGCCAGAGTTTTGTGGCTGCAAGGGGAACTTTTGTCTTTCCTGGGTGTTCCCCCTCTGCATGCAGGTGTGTGCACACACTGGGATATCCACCTGTGATACCTTTCCTGAGGTGCCTTGCTCCTCTTGGCCTCTACCCTATGTTTTCCAAGCAAATTACTCTGTGATTTTTCATGTTTTATGGCCAGACTTTCTCACATGTTGGTTATTTCTCTTAGCCTATAACAGTTTTTCAGGGAGGTTCAGTTTCATTGTCTGCAGTGTTGTGTTGGTTAGAGTGGAGGAGAAAATATGCTTTGCCACTGGAAATTGTATCTTCTGTCAGTTACTAGAGTCTCTGGAGCCTCCTCTAACTAGCCCTGGGCAGCTTGCAGTTTCCTAAGCTCAGGAGTGCAGATCAGCCATTCATGCTTACTCCTATGATACGGCCAACCATGACACAAATCAAGTCAAGTTTTACAACAATTCTCTGCAGTAGACCAAGAGAAGCAGTGAAATTGATATGATCATACAATACTTTAGAAGAGAGCAGTTTATCAGTGCCACTGAGTCTTGAGAAAAAATAAACAGGATTGCAGTAGAAGAGGTAGGTAACAGTGAAGTGACAGAGTAAATCACAAACTCATCTCTCTGCATAAGTGCATCTCTTTTAAATGAAAGGGATTGTGCTCCAGGGATTGCTTTGTGCTAGAGGAGCAGCTGATACCAGATGCTGCTGCAGCACCAGGCACACCTGGCCCCCAGTTCACACCTGATCTAGGGCTGCATCATTTGTACTTGGCAATTTCCTGCACCACACCGCTTTGTTAAATTGCCGTTCTGTTCTGGAAAAACCAGCTGTGTCAATTCCAGCTCCTTTCTCAATACAAGCTAAAAATACCCTAAAACCCAGCACTTGAAAGGACAATGTGTTCAGGGGAAAAGAATGTTTTCAGGTTTCTGAAAGGAAAATTGAAAGTAGAGAAATGCACATAAAAATAAAAGTGTCTTTAGTAGGTTTGATTTGCTTTTGTGATTTGCTGAGCTGGTTCTTGTTTGGTTTGCGGTCTTTTTTTGGGAGGATATTGGGTTTTTTAGCAAAGCCACTAAAAGTAGAGCTAATGAAGTTGATTTACAGTACTTATTTTTAACCCAAAATACAATCTTCCCACTAAAGGTTTCCTGACTGTCACAAAGGACAGAAAGAAACACTCCATTTGATTGCTTTATCTCAGTATGACTGAGAAAAAACTGGAACAGAAACTAGTACGACTGTGTGGATGTATGCATACCAACACACACTATTTGCCCAGATGAGGGGATACCTAGGAGAAAAACTATTGTGAATTTTATTTTGTGATAGTTTATTTCTCTATTTCAGGTAGAAACACAAATCTTTCTAGTGCAATTATAATAAAATGGTTTTGAAAATTGTTTCTACTGATCAATGTTTGCTTTTTATTTTATCTTTTATACTATATAAAAGATAAAATATATATTTATATATTATATATATATACTTATACTACATTTGTGAATGTTTCCAAGTGGTGAATTCGAAAATGAAAATTAAAATTCCTTTCATTTTGTTGGCTCATTTCTCCATTGTAATTTCAATGATGTGTTAGTACACTGACACAATAGTAATGCACACAGAACAGGCTGGAGTCAGAGACTGAATGTTGTAGGGTCAGGGAAGAAAGAATTTATGTCCCATAGAGAAAATGAGCAATTTCACTGCTCTCATCCACACAAAAAATGCAGCTCCCTTGAGCAGAATGAAGAGGTTTCCTCAGGCCTGGCTCAGGTCTCATGGTGACAGATGAAACAGACAGAAGATATTATGCTATTTCCATGCACTGTTCTGTACCTGTTTTGCTCACCATGGAAATTGTAAATCTCAAATTAATTTGTGTTCCCAGTGACACGGCATAAATAGTAGAAATCCGTCCCGCTAACCGAAAATACTATCACAATTGCAATGTCATCATTGTGCAAGAAATTAATACAAAAATATTATTTGTTGTGCTTCTGGATTCTGAATTAATGATGACTGAATTAATATCATCAGTTGAGGTTTTCATTCATCCTTCTTTTTTCTTCCTCCACTTTTCTTTTATCACATTGTACCCTATTCAGTAAAAGAGACATATGACTTACTGAAGAGTGAAATTTATGTGTTCTGAATGAGTACAGTATGCATGGAGCTACTTGCACTGCAGATGTTAGTTAAAAGTTATGCTCACAACCTTTAGTTAATAATGCAGGGACTGCACCTATGTTAAGAACTGTAAAGTCCTGCTAAAATCCATGTAATCCAAACTACCTGCTTGCTATTATTTTCAAGCAAATAAACATGAAGTACTGCATAGTATTTCTGATGTCTTCTCTTTGATGGCAAAGGGCATCCAGTCCTGATTCCAGTCAGTTCAAAGAGTCACATATTGATAACTCAATCACACTGTGATAATTCATTCCTAGAAAGAAGCTTTGTGGATAGCCACTGGGGTGGGAATTTTGCCTTCTTAGAGCATATTTTAGTTTGTCAGGGTAGTGATTTTTCTTCTTGGCTCCTGCTACAAGGTAATAAGATACCCAGTCTGCTATTCAGTCATTTTGCACCTAAGAATACCTGTCAGAGGTCTATTCAAACACATTTTCTGTTATTCAGGGAAGCATAAATGTGGCCTTTGTTTCTGTCAACAAATGAAAATAAGTGCCTGGAGCTCTGTTTTACAGATATTTCTCATACTTTTACTCTAGCCCTGTGTTTTCAATTTTCTCAGAGGTGTATCAAACTTCCCCACTTTGCAGCCTGTATAAGTGAGAAAAGCTACTCTTTCAACATTACAAATAAGATGGTGATTATAAACCTTAGAGAGATCCCACCTGTCCTTTCATTGCTACATGTGTAATATAAGAAATCAGCAGTTTGATTGGAATGGATCAGAAAAGATCACCAGGCAGAAAAAAATTATAGAAGTTTGTGCAGTATTTTTAGTAAAACCTATGAGGACAAGGCGCAGAATTTAGCTTTTAAAGATGATTCTACCTTCCTTCTCCATGTATACAATGGGTCATTAGATGCCAAATTTGAGCCTATGTTTCACAGTAGATTTTTCATTATATTAAATTTGCAGAAGGATGAAAGCTGGTGATTGCTAAATTATGTTAGCAAGAATGATCACATATAGGGCTAGAAGGGAAGTGGTCTGAAAATCATGAACATGTTTTGATTACTGCTGTGCTATTTCTATTCTGATTCTGGATATGCAACTTCTTCCTTATTTTCAGCTGATAAGACAGTGCATGACTGCTGATAAGCAAGGCTACCCTTTATCAGTGTTGTGTCCTTAGAGAGTTTTTGTGGGTTTTAGCTTAAAGAAAAAGCTTTTTTAGCTTTTATTCCCTTCTAGGATATCCATTGTTTCATATCTCTGTTCATAGTGTAGTGTGCAATCTAATTAACAAGCAAACATTAATTGTAATTCTTTGATCATCTTAAAAAAAAAAAAAACCAAACCCAAAACAAACAAACAAACAAACAAACAAAAACCCAAAAAACCAAAAAGACACCAAAAAACCCAGACAGAAAGTGTGTACAAAAAATCCCCAAACCCAAACTGCCACCAACAAAGAAACCAGGTAAACAGTCAATGTAAGAATTATCAAAATGTTTTTGGTTTAGGTTTCCCAAAATTGTATAAGACCTCAGCTATTTGTCATGATTGAAACTTCTTGGGTAGTCCATAGCCTTCCTCAATTCTCATTTGCTCCCCTTTTACTTTTTTAGTTATGTGTTAGAAAGGTGAGAAATACAATCCAAATGACACCTAGACTAATGACTGGGCAGAGACGATGGAACATTTCATTTTTTGACAAAGAGTGAATTATTTATGACTAAGGTGAATCTTTTTTTGTGAATGAATGAAAATTAAGTGGTATGAAATAGAAGTGTGGTCAGTTTTAAAAGATTAAGTAATGGACCCAGTATGAAAGGGGAAAAATTATTTTTTGTCTGTGTTTCTCCACAGCAATTTAATAAGGTAAACTGTCACTTCCTGTGACAGGAAGTGTGAAGTTGAGACTCTCTGACTAGTGTTCTCAAATCTATGCAGTGATTTGAGCATGCAATTCCCATTAGAATTTGATGGGAGTTTTGTTTCTGACACCTTTTTTATATTTTTTTCCCTTCTAATATAGAAAGACTGTATACAAAATAAAAATCTCATTGTAACACTAATTTTTCATCCTGCCTCACCTCTTTAATAGAGGTATATCTGTAGGTTTTCCAAGAAAACCTGCACAATTTTAAAGATTTAATTGCCTCCTGCTAAGCAGATGACCCAAGGCCATGCAAAAGACTATGAATACTGCTGCAAAAAGGCAGACATTCACTTTTACACAGCCCTAGCCTATATGCAAACATTGGTTCACAAGATATGTGCTTCAAAACTTTAGTGGCCTGAGCTTGCTTTCCACATTGTGGTTCCTTTTATTTGCAGTATTAGTCTCCCAGATTTTATATATGAAAAAACACCTAATCATTTTCTGTGCAGCCTCTCCAGGCAAATGGGCTAGTCAAGTCTTTTCCTGTTGAGCTGTCTTTGGGAGTGCTGGCCAAGGACCTTCACTGGGATTTTCTTCAACTTCATCTCTGACCAAAACTCATTTCTTCATTTTTTTAAATTAGGAAATCAGCAAATCAGGCTCCTACTCTATGTCCTCTGGCTCTGCCTTCCTGTGAGATACAGAATTTCTGTGCCACAGCTGTTGCACATCCAGGTTTGCCAGTGCTGCTGTGGCTCCACTGTCAGGTCCCCTGCTCCCTGACAGTACCTTCCCCTAGCAGAATAATAGCAGTACTCACTGACTCTGCCTGCTGTCAGAGTTTCAAAGCAAAAACTTGAGATGTGGCCAGAGGGGATGAGTTGTTTCTGGGATGATGCTTTTTAAAATAACAACCTCCAAAATTTGGTCTCAGTCATCCATCACCCAGCTGCCCCTTTTTTTTTATCCCTGGCAGAGGTAGCAACTACTGTGTTAGTATAGAAGTATTAGCATACCCCAAGTATTATTTGCCAGTATGTAATATCTCTGCAGATTGGAATGGCTACTACACATAATTCAGATGTATCTGTGGATATTTCACTTGCCTCAGTATAGTGCTGCACTGCAAATTTGGATTCAAGTCATAATTTCTTGAATTTAAGGAGCCTAAAAGCTCATTTCTCCCTAAAGATGTTTCTTATTCTACTTGGAGAAACATGAAAACACCTTTTTAACATCCAAGTGTATGTGTGGATTATTTGTGTCCATGACAGGGATATTGGTCACAAACACTTAGTGGGGAGAAATTTAATTGCAGAGATAATCCCAGAACTACTAAAAATGTTGAATCTTGGACCCCATGTAGGCCAAGGTCCAATGAACATCATTTTTCATGGTATTGTGGGAAGTGTGAGTAAGGTGCATACAGAGGCTAGCTGTTCTGCTAATATTCAGCACTTAAAATGAATCACAGTGGTGTGGAATACAATTTTCAGATTTTAAGTCTTAAAATTATAATATAAATTAGAAATTAAACATTATATTACTATGACTTAGATGGCATAAGCACAAGGCATATTTGTATGGTTAAAATTAAAAGCCGTTTTTCAGTACGTCTTCTGTAAAGCAGCATTTCCAACTTTTTAAACATAATTTTCTTCTCAGCAGTCTGATTCCATCACACCAGAGTAGTCTATACAGAATCTTAAAATTAGGAATATGCTGCTGTCCAACTGAGCAAAGTTATCTTGAAATGCTGGAAGCTGAATAATAGGGTGTATTTGGTTCAAATGGAGTTCTTTTCTATTCTCTCACGATTCACTTCAGCATATTCCTACTCAACAGGATATCTAAACTTACCAGGAAAAGAAGACAAGTTAGTGGGACTTATAATCTCTTTTCCTGAAAAGCAAATACCCCCCTGCTTTCTCAAAAGATGATTAATGGAAGCTATTCCTGTAGAAATACTCATCAGCCAGTTCTTTTTCTTTCTCGTGCCTTCTCTGGCAGGATTTAGCTTGTAATTTTTCTGCTGACCCTAAAGAGCTATATGCTGCTCATCTTGCTGCCAAACGTCTATTGCCAAAAATATCTTGGAAGTTCAAAGAGCACTAAAAACATTGGAACCACCTTTGTAGGACTTCTACTCTATCCCAGAGAAGTCTGTAGCATGTCAGTTGACTTCTGATATGCGTGGTCCAATATAATTAACAGCCCTTCAATGGAATGATACTTCTTATAGAAATTGGGAATTATTATCACAGAGTGGTAGTTGAAAATGGCTTTTTGGTAGACCTGTGTATATATACTGTGTATATATGCCCTCTTTAAACACAGATATGTACATTCATTAAAATGAGACAGACCTTGAAGTGAAAATTGAATGAACCCTGTTTGTGTCCAGAGGATGTTCAGCATCACCTGCACAACATGCATGAAATACGCTTGATAAGACTGTTCCCTTTGATAGGAAATTAATATTTATTAAATAAAGCATTAATATAGTTATATCTAGATGACTTGAAAAATTTAGAAGTTAGACTATTTACAGCCTGTGCTATAGTAATGGGTATCTGCTGTGTCTTTTTTTCTATTTCTTCTAATTAATAATATATCCAAACTCTGATGGCTTTCTAAAAGTGCTATATTAACTATGTACTACTTTAAGAGCCATTTCCTGCTAGACTTGAAACAAATCACATTGATTCCAGGAAGATGAGTGCTCTTTGTTTCTCACCATTTCTGCAATGGCTACCTTGCCATTTCCTCTATGATATATGCATGCAGCCCAACAAAGGCACTCTTTACGATTCTTTGTCCTGTCTAGTCCTGGGTTACCCCAGACTAAGGCAAAACTTACCAGCAGTTGCTCATATCATACAGAAATGAAGAGAAGATGAAAAGCTGAAGATTCCCACTCTGCTCTCTTCCAAGCAGAGTCAGGCATGGGAAAAGTAATGTGTCCTGTGCTAATAGTGGCAGAGGATAACCTGAGCGCTAGTGCACCCTGAGCAACTGGAGTGAGGAGCTAAAATAATTGCCGCTATAGTGAGTAGCTGAGCAGATCTCTTATTACATAAAATATGCAAAGGTTTCTAGAAACAAGACTTCATTTATAGTGCAGCTTCTGGGGAGATTTGTCAAATGATCCACTCAAGACATCACTTTGTTTTCTTTGGTTTTGGTGACTTCTTCTCCCTGCCCCACCACAATGTGGTTGGTGTTGTTGAGTCACTCCCTCTCTGACACCTGTGTAGGGCTCAAGTACCTTGAATATAACAGCCCCACCCTAAGAACTGAGTGTGTTACTATCCTTTCTCTGCCCTCATTACTGTAAGTAGAGCTGAAAGACAGCAGGTAGGGTTTTCAAAGGCAGGCCTGCAGTAAAAAGTAAACATGCCATCAGCTTGGTTGGTCTGTGTGCCACTGGGCTCCGTAGACACTCACTTCCCCTGCAGCAGCAAGAACTCCTGTGTTGTGATGGAATTTTCTCCCTCCAGTTCTGGATAAAATTATTAAGAAACAAACTCAATTTCTTCTTAATTTTTCTCCTTTCAGACTTCAGGCTGCCCTTAAGGGACCCAGATTGAGTGATAGGGAGCTAAATACCACTGAAGATGGCTGACACATCCTCATTTATTTGCCTAAACAACAAAGTGAATTCGGAGTGGCCTGGGATCAAAGGGGAAAAATATGTTTTCTTGATGTATTTCTATTAAAACGAAGCTTTCCAATCTTCAGAGTTACCTGTTTTTATTGGAAGTAGGCATACCTAGATGGTTTAAATGCTTTGATTTTTTTCATAGCATGAAATGAAGCAATAGAGAAATCTCAGTATTTCAGCAGCTGCAGACCAAAGACAAGCCATTACCCTGTACAACACCTAATGATTTTTGATCTTTTTCAGCTGATGACCTCTACAAAAAAATAGCTAGTTTCTGTTTTATTTTTTTTTCTCTCTGGAATCTGCTCAAAGGCTTGAAGGATCACCTAGTAGTTCCAGTGAATGGATAATTTTTTATCTCTACATTTGCATTTATAGTGCTGCAAGTTGTTTTTTGCTGTGCTGCAAGATGCTTGCTTCATATTTTAAATCATGAAGCATGTAAACACCAAAAATATTGCTCTTTGCAGTGGAAGATTATTGCAACAGGGGTTTTGTGAAGATGTGGTTTTGATAGGGGTTTGTTTGTTTGTGTGTATTTTTTTTTTTTTTGATTGATAATAACATGCCTAATGAGAACTTTCTGTCTTCTTTAAAGACATCAGCTGGTGGGGGGGGATGGGTTGTGACAGAGTGCTGTTCCTTCATCTCCTCTTTACGCTTTATGATGCTTTTAGGGGACTGAGATATGTAGCCATTTTCTTACTAGAAATGGTAAGGGGCGAACTAGACAGCAGAAAACTTGCTGCTCTTCTAGGACACTTTTAGTGCTAGGACACTTTACCTGATGATTTTTATGATGGTTTAGGATGACCACATTAGAATTCCTCCTATCAAGTACACAAACATGACGTCACTTTCTTTGAGAGAAGTACAAGTAGGGATGGTAGTGAACGCCCAAAGATGTACCAAACTCTGGATAGTCCAGAGGGGGAGAGAAATTTGGAAGAAAATGGGTGTAATCTCACATTCAGCTTCTGCACCTCTGTCTTGGGAGAAATCAGACCACAGCTCCACTTCAGGTTTTGTGCTAATCAAGCATGGCTCAGCCTGAGAAGGGTTTTTTCTTACCTTGTCATTATTGCCAGCACAGGATGGATCTCTTCAGCTTTTCAGCTCTCTTTGAACACTATTGAAAGCCTGAATCTTATAGGATATATCCTCATATCTTTGAACCTTATAGTATATTCTTATAAGATATACTATTTACCTGTCTCAGGTTAGCTGCAGGAAAGAGTGTTATTTCCTTTCCCTCTTACAACATTTCAGAAACTCCTTTCTTGATGTCCTCTCAATGGTACAACTGATTCCTGTAGCACTCTGACTGGATAAGGTAAGAAACCCTGTTTGGAGAGGGATCACATCAGGTGGGACGTAATGTCTTGGCTGAGGAGATAGATGGTGGTGGACTTTCGTCCTATGTCTTCTGTCTTACAAATGACCATTTTTGAGCCCATTTGCTGTGCCCAGCACGAATTTCTTAGAGGAATGTTTTGCCAAAATTAGGCTTCTCTTGTCATCAACGTCAATGTGGTGAAAATGGTCTTGGTAGACAGGAACTGTAATACAAAGTGGATAGTTTATTCAGCTGATATGGTTTTTCATACTTCATAGGTGTCAGCAAGGTCATTATGTTTCCTGTTTTTCAGATGGCCATGGTTTTAAAACTTCTGTCCAGGGCAATTCTTTGAAGGTAGTCTGTGAAGGCTCAGGTAGCATGGGGCTCAGCTGGGGCTGGTGAGAGGCGAGCTACCTTGACTGGGCATTAGTCGCCTGAGGTGACTGACCACCCAGCCTTTGCAGTTACTCTCTGGTTGCATTACAGAGCAGAAGAAGTAGTGCTTCAGAATAATGGTGTTTGACAAAAATAAGAAAATCAGCACTGAAAACAAGATGAGGGTGTCAGTGTGGAAGAGAACACAGTGGGAATCTGTAGGCCAGGAGAAAAATGTATTTAGCAGGGACTGAATAAAGCAAGAAACATGACATCAAATTTTTGTAACATGAGAACTTTAGGGGAGCTGGTTGTCTGAAAATAAATTAATGATAACTACTTGTCAAAAAAGGTTTTTATGATAAATATCATTTTAAAATGAAGTGCTGTGTGTTTTATTTTTGACAAATATTAATTTTTATCAAGAGTGGCTTTTGGTGAAGATTTTTTTTAACTTGTCTATATTTTTTTTTCTTTTTAAACTCTGGGAAAAAAATCAAAATATTTGTTTAAATCTTCATGAAGTATGAAAACTTTTCCTCTGTAACAATACAGGAAAAGGAAACTATCAAAGAAAGAGATGAACTTTAAAGACCATGACATGAGATGAGGATTATCAGTTATGATGCTCTGCTTTGAGTTCAACGTGTGCTTAATCTTTTCAGGAACAAGAAGTCTTTGCTGAATTGAAATCTGGAAATCAATTTCGATTTTTTTCAGGTTTTTATTTCCTAGCAGCTCTTCCTAGATCTGAATGAAGTCTCTGATGAGTTGACCTCACATGAGAGATAGATTTTTTTATACTGTGACACTCATAAACATGGTTTTGGCGAAATTCTCAGTGAGGAGACATTTCTGTTACAAGACATTGCACAAATACTGCATAAATACAGGATATGTTCTAGCCACCAGAAGGCAAGACTTTTATTGAAAAAAAAGTGTCAAAAGTGTCAAATGTAGTGATTCTACCTAAGTGTTGCCTTTCCAACCTAGAAATGAAACTCAAGGTGATTTTAGTATAGAAGGTAATATAAAAGTGGATCTTTATTTGGAGGTCTCCGAGGGGCTGTCATGGAGAATGTTCACAAAGGCCCACCCACACAGGGTGAATACACTTCTTATAAGTTTGGCAAATCAGCATAATTGAAAAAAAGCACCAATTAGGAGGACAAGTGGTGATGCAGTTTCTGCCTTCTGCCCCCACCCCCGGTCAAGCTCCTCCTCTGGAGCCCCCACCTTGGCACTAGCTGTGCTTTGTAATGAAAATGTGTTTTGAAGGGTTGTTCTTCAACATTGGTAGCCAGGAAGAATCAAGATAGCATTGGGGCCTTGTACCTCCTGGGGCTTGGAGAGCTGGAATTTGTTTTGTCTTTCTGTTTAGGGAAAGGGCATAGAGAAGCACTAGGAAAACTAGCTAGAATACAATAACAGGCTACAGAGCTACATATATATTTGCAAAGAATACAGAGAACATAGAAAAAGAAAAAAGGCAAAAAACCAAGACGGCATCATAGGAGAAAAGAAGAAACAGAACAATTTTGACCCATGGCACTCAGTTGCCGAAGACGTGATAAAATTACTTGAAAGAGTGCAGAACCATCAGCATAAAGATTCTTCCTTTTCTCAAGAAATATTCTCTTTTCTTGTGTCTATGGCTTGCTTTGGTTGATCAGAATAAAGATAGGCATTAAAGGACATTTCAAAATTATTTCCAAATAAAATTTACAGTGATCAGAGGGAACCCATGATCCTCGGTTCCAGTCTGTCTTCATCATCGTGTCTGTCTTTGCGGGGAGTGAAGGTGTCCATGAAGCTAACATTGAGCTAAGCCCACAGGAAGCCTTGGTGTTTGCATTGTACTTTGGCTGAACCACTTGAGACAAGCAGACACGAGCATGTGAGAGTGAGAAAAACTGCCTGTGAGGGATGGAGATCCATGATACTCCAATCTCTATTGCTGGTCCTATCTAATATGCAATATTAAGAGAACGTAGTCATTTGCTACAGCCTGGGCTCTGCTACGTGTGTTTGTTTGTGAATGTGTGGGTTTGTGTAATCAGAGCTAAATTATGTTAAACGAAGTTTTCTTGCTCTCCTGCGGACTCTATATTAAATACTTCCAGACGGCTCAGTGCTGGGGATAGAAGAAAGTGTAACCATAGTGATGGAATGGAAATTATTTCTTTGTTCTTAGGCTGCAGTATCCTACAGACACTGCCGTTTTCAAGGTCAAATATATATTAGAAAGAGATAAAAATTGAAGAAAAATATGCTGGCTTAGCTGCAAAAGCTAATTTATTTTATGTATTATAAATTGTGTTAAAAATTACTAAAATGAGATTTCTCAGCAAGAACTCAATGTGTGGTTTCACAAAAGTAATTTCCAAAGATTAACATGGTTACAGAATTTAGCCTTAAAAGCTTTTCAGGCCATCAGAGAAAACAGCAAAGCTATCAATTACCAGATTTCAGTGGTGCTTCTGTCAGAAATACAATGGTAATTTTAGCATTCTTCTCAGCATTTGCTAAATTAAGAATGTCTGCTAACAGATCAATTAATTGGAGCATTATTTAATTTAATGAAAAGTAATCCATCAAGAAATTCTAATCAGTCTTTGAAAAAAACAATGTTCTGACATCTCTTTCCAAATGGCAGAAACAGGAAGGCCCTGACATGGTGAGATGACAGTTGTAATTTTGAGGATTTGAGGTTAAGACTGAGCATTCTTCTGAACAAGCAGAATCCCTTCTTGTCAAGGTATCCAGTATCTTGACCAATACTGAGCTCTGACACCTAGTGTGGCTATGCTTTCCTGAAAATATCTTGCAGACGGAAGCCCTGCCACCCCTTCAGTTAATCTGGTTCCCTGCTCTGTGCCTTTTCCAGAGGTGGATGAATATGCACAAAATGCTGTTCCCATTATGACACTCAAAGTCAATGTTAAAAATGCAGAAAGTTTTACTTCTGCAGGTCTTCAGAGACTCTCCCCTTGGTCCCGAGGAAGTACACAAAGCAGGCTTTCCATTACTTGTGCTCCATTGTTGTGCAAGGCTCGGCAGCAGGCAAGGCAGAATTTCCTGTGGAGGGAGCAGCATATAAGATGCCTCCTAGCCAACTGATCTTGCAGTGAATTTGAGGGAGTGCAGATGTGGCAGTTAAAATCAAGCTTTTTCATTCTCAACTGAAGACTGGAGAATTCTTCTATATGACTCACGTTTTACTCAGAATGATTCATTGCAGAAGGCCCATTTTGCTCCACCTCCATAGTACAGATGTGGGCCAATGCAGATTTGTCTGCTGTGGTGTGCCAAGAGACAGTCAAGTGAAAGCAGCAGAGGTGGCTTGCAGAAGGAGCAAGGAGATCCCAGAATGAGTAAGCAATCAAATAAATTTTGTGAGTCTCTTCAATCAAATACGCCCTCTTTCTCTGAACTCATCCCCTTGCTTCCTTTTTAGCCTTGTGATGGGGAAAGCACCTTTACATTAACGAGGGCAAAATTACAGGAACAAATCTAAACAACTAACCCATCTCCCAGCAAAAAATGGCAAAGAGTAGGAGACCATGGTCACAAAGGCATTGAGGCTTCTTCTCCTGTGACAGTCGTCACTAAAACACTTATAAGCATTATTGTCTGCTTCTAAGCAGATGTAGGAGTCTGGTGTGAGTGCAAATGAGTGAGCTGAACTTGTATTTTGGTAATTCCGGAATCTTAAAGATTCAGTCAGAGCATTGGTTGATTAATTTTCTCTATTAGGCTAAAACAACTCTAATGTGAACCTGAAGGAAACCAATACCTGCATTAGGAGAGCAAAACCTTCTATAATATTTCCACAGGGCAGGGTCTGGATTTCTCAGGATACCTTAAGAAAAAGTTTTGATGTTACGAAACTTAGTGGCTTTGTTTCTTGTCAGGGAAAGGCATTTGCAAGGTGAGATTTGACCAGTAAAATAACTTTTATCAACAGAGAATGAAGGGAACAAGATCACTAAGATGACAGAGGCAGGAAGGAAGGGATGACTAAAGAGAAAAAAAAAAAGGAAAAACCACCAGCTGATGCTTGTTCTTTCTACTGTACTCAGGCTACAGTCTCCAACCACAGGAGCTGCTGCCAGGGATGGTACTGCCTCTGTGACTCTGGGAATGGAAACAAACTCATCTGTACCAAAAAAAAAGTTTCCCTTCAATTTGGGGTGATGGTGATTTTTCCTATTCTGGATCTCTGTCTAGGATATTTGAAGGTCTTTGGAAACAACTGAGTTAAAGTAGAAAGCACTCACCCTGAGTGAGGTAGCTGAGACCTTATTTGCTTGCTGCAGAGATCATTATTCAATATTACAACCTGACTCTGTGCTACTGTTTTTTGGGGGGACTTTGTGTTTCAGTCTACACCAAACTTGCCTCATCTTTTAATAAGCTTTCCTCTTCAAAATATTAGTGCTAAACACTTGTGAGGAGGAAAGGGTACAGAAGACTGAAAGAGTTGAAATAACATCTACATCTGAAGCAGTCTCCCTTATTATTCTCCAGATAATCTGGATGTAATCATATGATTTTGTGACATTTTCTCATCTGGAGATGTATCGTCTCCCTGCAATGTGTATTCTCTGTTCTGCAGAAAGACCTATTTGGTCTTCTTAGTACCCAGAATAATTCTCAACACTTTTCTGATGACTTATTCTTGTATAGCATGTGGGATTGGCATCCAGAGAACCACTTTCCTTTGGAATTCAGAAAAATTGTGTCCTCCTCAGAATAAGTTCCCCCCTTCATATAGTGACAGTTTTAAACAGATCAGATGAACCAATCTCCCAAAGAACCACTTCACTCCAGGAAGAACATCTAAATATTGATCAAATATAAGCATTTACTTTCCAGCAGCAGGGACATCAATCCCTTTCGCTGAGTGTCCTGCAGAGACAATACAGGCTTGTTTCCTCATGGCACATTCAGATAACCACAGTACAGTTCAGGAGAAAGGTTTGATTTGCTTTTTTAGTACTGAAACTGCCGCCTGATTTTGATATTGATTTCCTAAATCAAAGACAGCTTTTCTCCTTCTACATACTTCACAGAAATTCAACATGTTTTATTTAAAATTATTTTAGAAGTACAAGAAACTGATAGTTTAAATCATACTTATTTTCAAAAATTTAAATAAATTAATTTTGAAATAGATATGAATCTCTTTGCACTCTAAGCAGCTTCTACATTGGAGAGCTTACACCATTGATGCACATTTGATTGGGAGACAGTGTGGATGTGGAACATAGTGAGGGCTTCATAAGAGCAGCACAAGAGCAGACCAGCCCTTTTCACAGTCTGACATTGGTCAGACTGCTGGGCTTTCTGTTACATTCCAACCTGACCTTTCAAAAGCAAGTAATGGCCACCAGTGCCGCACATTTGTGGCTAGCCAATCTGAAACATCATAAAACTTTCGGGGGTTGAAGTGCAGGAGGTGTGTGAGCAGGCTGAGAACCTGGGTTGGTTCAGCTGTGCAGAAACAAGGGAGCCCAGTGGGTTCTTGCCATATTCATGTGCAAAAGGTTGATGACATCTGCCATCTGTAGCAAAGCTGTCTTGAACATCAAGAGGCTGAACTTACTTCAGTGGTGTGTGTGAGTTCCAAGGGTATTTGTGTGCAACTGGTCAGGACAATGCAAACACTACCTGACTTTGTTTCTGCTTCTTATCTGTGGTTCACATACCTCTTCTTATTTGAACGTGCTGAATGGAAAATGCCTGCATGCCATTCTGGGTTTTAGCAGTGTTGATTTTCCAGTGTTTTTTTAGATAAGATGTTGGAAACTATCATTGGGTTTAATATGGTCAAAATATAACTCATTACTATGTTTAAAACTCTGCTCTTTTTCCCCACAAAGAGGTTGAAAACATAAGTACATAATCCCTTCACAATTTGAGTAACTCCTTCATTCAAATAGTTTACCACAGTTATAGTAAATTAATTCTGGGATGAATACAGAAGAGGATGAGAGTGAGAGAAAGGGATGGGAAACAGCAGAGTGAACTCTTTCTGTGGGAAGGGTTCCCATTTCTGCTTCCATCTCCCATGCTGTGATGTCTGGGTGTCCCCTCATGGCTCTTGTGTTGTGTGGAGACCTTGTTGGTGACACAAAGAGCGTTGCCTTTCCTCAGGGAGGTGGACATCTGTGTGTGAGCTGGCAGGGATTGCTCTGGCAATAAGGGACAGAAAAAGGAACAATAGGGCGAGATCTTTTCTGAACCATTGCAGTAGATGAGAGGTTTAGGGACAGAGTCAGAGGCAATATGAGGTATTTTATCACTTCATCAGATATCAGGCAGTACTTGACAGTCCCGGTAGTTTCCTCGGCAAGTTAATTGGTCCATTTGCCACTTAAAAATAATGATTCACTTTGTAAGTGTGTTATAAAGACACTGACAATGCTTGTCAAAGAATAATTAATTTAGACTCTGCTCAGAGAAATAGCTACTGATGCTTCAACTTCCACGTGATGTTAGCAGATAAAGCAGTTGTCTTTACACAGCCTGAAGTCCACTGTGCTGCAAAACCCTCTCCTTGGTCATGAGCTTCAGTAGCAGAGGAGAGTGTCAATGCCAGACAGAGTGGAAAACGATTGAAAGAGTTCAAGAGTCCAGCTACATGAAGTTTAATGTGCTGGTAGAACACTAAAAAAAGGTTTGTCATGAAGAGAGGAGGCAGTGGGAATGTCTAGAGATAAGGAAGGGTGTTCTTCTTCTATGGCTTTTGTGCAGACATTTTGAAGTTATACTGAAGTTAGAATTCCAGTTAAGACTCATTAAAGATATCCAGAAGGGTATATAAATAAATCCTATGTCTCCAAAAGGAAACTGATGAGATTTCAAATCTCTAAGGTCATCTTCTGTCTCCAGATTGAAAAAAAGAACAAAAACCATACCCAAAAAAAAAAAAAAAAAAAAAAAAAAAAAAAAAAAAAAAAAAGAAAGGCTGAGAACTAAAGTGAAATCCTGGGCTAGCAGCAAGTCTTGTGTCTGTAAACAGACATGATGCAGGTTTTTTCTTGCCCAGTGGCAGGTTTTCTGGCCCAGATGGGCTTTAAGCAATGTGGCAACAAGATTTGGGCATAATTCTGGAAAAACAGTGAAAACAAGAATGGAAATTCATCCTGCATATTAACAGAAACATCCTAGAACATTTCTTTTCCTTCTTGTACTGACTGGTAAACTACATTGCAAGTTACTACTAAAAATTTAATGCAGGTTAGTTGAACATGCTTTATTAGGATTGTAGTTGATCAGATTAATGCAAAATCAGATGACATTCTAGTAAAACTGAAGCAAGTGGTCAATTATCCATTTATATGACTGTAAAATCATTGTTGAGTGTGCTATGTATTTCTCTTCCCCTATCCCCTCACACTCATGCGCTTCCTTTTGTGCTATGGATCATTCATAGCTATATCAAATAACTTCATTTGAATATAATTTAATGATATAAGATATCATTTGCCTATGAGATATATTTTCATCTTCAGAACATGCCAGAACACTTTTTTCTCTTGAGAACATAGCCATAAAGACTCCGGTCTGCTAGATTGGCCATGACTGTTGATGGAACTCTGGATTAGTGCTGCTTCAGGCTGACAGAGTATAAGATTGTCTCTCCTTTTCTCCTAAATTTTGGTGCTTCTAGAAAACACTGAGATCCAATTACATGGCAGTGTTGTTGACAGGTCAGTGGATTGGCAAAGGGAGGACCAAGAAGAAATCAGTTCATGGGTACTTTTGTGTTCCAGTGGGAGCTCACAGATTCTCTACAGCCATGTCTCAAATTTCTGCAAAGGGAGGATGATGATGAAAAACAGGTCTTGTACTGCTGCAGATACAGGACACATATTTTTCATGCTTTGAGGTGTACAAAGAATAATTTTACAGGAATTGAAGGAAGTGAGTTGTGTTAGTGGAAGATGAAAGAGTTCTGAATTGGGTGATAAGTACTGCATTATTTTACATGAAAAAATTCACAGGTTTCATTTTCAATGACAGCTATGCTGCCAAGCACCCTGAACACAGCCTCCATGAGACTAACAGAGAAAGTAATGTTTTGATTCTGATGCTGGCACATGCAAGTCAGACATCACTCAATGCTGGATTCTCTACAACAGTTTCTATTCCCACATTCTTTAGGTTTAAAGATATGGTTTCAAGACTTCAAGACTGGAAATGGACTTGTTTGAGGCAGTGATGCAGTTCATGAACACAGGTATGTTTCTAACTAGTTTTCAAAATGGAAATATAAGTAATTTGGAATATACAAAGCAGAACTAAGTCTTATATTACAAAACTAGCAATGAAGAGAACTTAGACAGATTTGGAGGGGACTGAAATTATAGGTTTTGTAATGGCATGTATTGACTTTTTCCTCTCTCATCTGAATGTAGCCGGCGTTTCATTGACAACTGTCTCAGTATTGCTTGTCAGACTTTCTGAAATGAGCCTGTGTTATTATACTGTGTCTTCAAGTAGAACATCTGTCTAGAACAAATTACTTGGCTAGCAGCGCAGCTGGGCTTTGCTTTTATTCTTTCTAGGCCTGTTCATTGGACCAGAACTAAGCAAGATGGTAGGAGGATGACATGAGGATTGATGTGCAGCACTGCACAAAATTCTCCTTATTATCTGCTCAGGTCCTGGCACACTGCATGAGATGTTTCCATGTTGTGTCCATTCATAGGTGGTTTCATTCATAGGTTCAGCCATGCGCAGCACTGTGGCAGATTGCTCACGACACAGACGCACAAAGCAAGGCTTACTTTACAATACTTCTCCTCCATACATTGTCTCTTGTCTCCTTGAATGGAAATGTTCACACTCAAGTGTGTCAAGCACCACCAGCTCACACCAAAACACAAAAAGCATGTGCTGGTACTGGCAGGGCTGAAAAGACGGTGGAGTTAAAGGGAAATATTTATTGAAAAATTTTAGTGTGTTTCAATTATAGTTGAACGAATTATCTCTGCTATTCTTACTTACACACGACTTATTCCAAGAAAACATAATCCCTTTTGCTGAAATATTTCCTGCTGAAGGTCAGGAAAAAACCTTGTTCTTCTGGACCTGTAAAAGAGGAAGCTTAAACTGCAGCCAATGTGAGAGGGAAAATAAATTCTCTTAGGCTGTCCAAAGCAGCTCAAAAATACAGAGCATCAATGTATAAATTGCCAATAAACTCCTAAAAATCACAGTGTAGTTCATTGTTTGTGTTTTCATTACCTTTTATTTTTTACATTTTGGCCTTCCCACAACATGTTATTTCATAGACCAACAGATATTGCTGTCATTATTATTATTAGCTAATGCCGCAGGCTGGGCTACGGGGTGTACCCAGGAGCTGCATCAAAGCCGGATAGCATAGCTCTGAGGGGGGCTAATCAGCCCAAGCTCTGGCAGTGCCCCCAGCCTATGCCTTAGCTAGCCTTTAGTGATATACAGCTCAGTGATTATCAGCTCATGAGTGACTTCAGCTCTTTAGGCTTGCTAGGCTTGGCTGGGGCACGCAGCAGGCATTCGGAAGACCAGGAAAGGGAGGAGAGCGCTGTGTGAGGTTCCAAGATGATGTCTTTATTGGTCTTCTTCGTAGCTCTTCCACGGAGTGTCTCGAAGGGTCTCAGGGACAGCGGCTCCGACGAGCCAGGCAGAAACAGGGGTTTATATAGGGTTAGGGAGGATTGAGAATTGTCCAATGGTAAGGGTTAAAGGAAAGTGACCTATAGCCTTACAGAGAGATAAGCAAGGGTCCGAAAGCGGGAGAGAGGGGCTCCTTTTGTCCAGTCATCCTGACTCAGCATTCTGTCTCTGAACGCCAAGGCAGGTTCGCAGGGCCTGTGCCTGCTACAATTAGCTTTCAATTTTCTTTACCAAAATGTACTCTAGTATAATTTCTCAACTGTATGAAAGAGATCCTTGCTCTGGATGGAATTAAACAATCAGATACATGCAAAGTATTAGTTAAATGGACAAGAAAGTAGGGAGAAAAGAAACCAAAACCAAACAAACCAATAATTTTGTGGTTACCTATCCCTTTAAGAAATTAAATTCTGGCAATTGTCCTCATATCTGCAAATTTTCATCCCTTATATGTTTGCTGTCTCTCTGTTAAGGCACCCTTAGCTTGCCACTTAAAATGTCAAAATAATTTGCAACAAGCATGTCAGCATCACTTCAGTGGGGATAATTCATTTGATGGTAGGGGTGGGGGGATGATTTAGGAAAGGCTACAATGGCTGGATGGTGTTAGGACTGAAGAGCTCATCCATTCTTATTCCCTCCTTCCAGGGAGTACAGGAAGAAATTAGGTGAGGGAAAGATTGAAAGATCCTCAACAGGTGAAAATTGGAAGGCTCTTCTTCCTGTATTTTTACTTAGCCATCTGTGTTCTTCAGGTCTTATTTCACCTTTAAGTGCTTTTCATAGTGGGAAAATGGCATTTTTTCCAGAAAATTTACTGTGTGGAATCTTCCCTGCTGATAAGAAATTGCCGGAGCCAGGAAACAGAGAAGCAGCATGAAAACCTGGGACAATATGAGTTAACTTGACCTTCACAAGTGGCACTAAAGAGTAACATTGTTATTTTGAAAATTAAACGTTGGTGCAGCTGGTAGGTGATGTTACGTGAAGATGATGCACTGCGTTCTGCCAGCAAAAGCAGCAGTGTCCTGCACACAGCCCATGAGAATCCTTGTGAGGGTCCATGCCAGATGATGAAACAACAGGATTAAGTGTCTGCTAAGGCCCTACAGTCTTGTTCTTAACTTTGCCACAATTTATTTATAACTGACTTGTTCAACCTTTGGAATAGGTTAGGTTAGAAGAAAAGGTGTCAAGACAGACCTTCAGAAAACTTAACATAAGGCATTCCTTCTCTCCTGACATTAAGTACTGGAACTAGGTGGCTATGGAGCCATCAAATTGTGATTCTTGGGGATGGTTCTGTGCTGGGCCAGGAGCTGGATTGAGTGGTCCATGTGGGTCCCTTCCAATTCAACATATTCTGTGATCAAAAGCCATTCTAACCTTTGCCATCCCACTGTAGGTCCTGATTCCCCTGTGAAGCCTTCACTGCCTTACAGACTATAATCTCCGTCAGGACTTAGGGTGTCAGTTTGTTTTTCTGCTTTGTAAAAATAACCTTGCTCATTATGACTGCTTTAAAATGAAACAAAAAAGCATTTTAAAAGTTCTTGTAGGAACACAAATATTTCCATACATGATGTGCGATCAATCAAAATTATCTCAGTGTTTTACATAGAAGTATTTAGAACAAAAATAATATTACTTGGAACAGCAATTGTAAAATAACTATATTTTCAAATACCATTGTCTTTCTGTTTCCACCACCACATCATGGATTCTGCACCTGAGAGTCATTCCTGGAGACAGAATTTTCTGGGTACTTGCCTTAAATACGGACTCTGAAGAGGAGTTGCATACACCTTCAGCAAAGACTGAATCCCTAACAGAGTGGTACCTACAGACCCAGTTGCAGAAATTAACTGTTTTAAAATAACAACCTATTTATGAACCCTCTTTCTTTCAGACTGGGTGGATCCTTTGCCACATCACGTAATGCTTCAGACAGGATGCTGTACCACAACAGAATAGCTACAAGAAAGGGAGATGCAAAATCTACTACATGGTAGAAAGCAAAGCTTTATTTTATTTTCCAAATTTAAAACGTCCTTTGCTTCAACTCTGCAATTAAACAGATTCTTATAAGCAGAGAGAAGAGAATTCACCTGTGCTCTATCAGGTAAAACTAAGAAGTACCTGTAAAGAAAATGTATGTATTTACTCAGACATCAAGTTTTACCTCTCACTTTCTGGAAAACAGATTAACCTGACAAGGAATTAGAATAGCTTGAATCATTTGGCTAAGCAATAAGATGAACCCATTAGCATTTCTAGAAAACAGGATGTATTTATATAGTTAGTAGTGCCCTTCAACTTATCTTTGAAATCAAAACAGAACAAAAGTTATTTTGTTCTTGTTTATTCCAGGCTGAATGCTTATGTTGCATGTAAAGTAAATCTCTATTGCCTTCTCCTCCTGAATTAGAAATCAGGCAATATTACCAAAAGGCATCTTTGATTGTCCTCAGATGTTATATTGTAACTGAAAAAACAAGGTAACTTTCTTGGCTTCAAAAATACTTACTATACCTTTTATAAACCCTAGTCAGAAAAGAAAAAAATATATCTGCTTTGCTGTGCACTATTTAAGCACTTTATGTGTTTATCTTACTAAGCTAATCTGTCAAGATGCATTTTTTTTTTCATTTATAATGCCTTTGTCATCACAGTAGCTGGGAAGTGAGAACTTAAATGGAAAAGGCTCCAAAGCAATCATGCTTCCCAATCTTCATTGGGTTTTGATTGTTTAATTTTTAAGATCAAGATTCTTCAAAAGTTTTGTGAAGAGTTTATGGTTTTTTGTGGGTTGCATTTGCAACCAAATGAATATGCATTACTGTATGACAGAAGTAAAACCTGAGCAGATCATTCTTATCTCTATCTGTACCATGGCCAGCATTTCAATAAATATGTTTCTGCTAAGGAAAGAATGTTTATGATTGACCTAAACCATAAACCAGGACCTTGCAGTGGCATCTACCCTGGGCTGGGACAGGCTGGAAACCTTGCACCAGGTGTGCACTCAGTGCCAGGTGTGCTTGTTTTAATTCAGAGCCAAAGGAATTGTGGACAATGGTAATAACTGGACTAAAAGGGAACCTGCTGTTCCTTTGTTGTCGGCAGTAAATCGTAAAGAAACTCACAACGTTAATAAGTGTTGTGCAAACAACAGCAGTGGGAATGAAAGACAGAGTTCCTTCAGCTTCCAAGTACTTTCCACCTTTTGTCCTTCCTTTTTTTTTTTAAACATAAGCTAGGTTTGGAACTAACAAAAGTGCCTTTACTCAAAGCTGATGAAGCAGCTGCATTTTAATGTGTAATTTTAAAGTGCATCAGTTTTTAAATTTTCTGAATAATTTCAACTGAAATTAATTCAGAATTTGTTTCTTTCTAGAAGTTTTCAATATACCTGTTGGTGAGAGGATTTTAAATTCATAAAGCTAGAATGATTTTGGTTCACCCCATTGTGGTAATGTAAAATAAAAAAAAAAAAACATTTTTCCTGCTCTTTTGTCCCAACAGGTGTGTATTTGATAATTCCTTTCAAGTGTAGTATTTTAAACCCTTTCTGTTTAAAGGAATAAAAGCACATTCACATGGATTCATCGTGAATGCTCTTTTAAATAGCAATAACACTTTCAAGCCTGGTCCTCTGTGTGTCATGTACAAATGCCCCCACTCTTTTTGTGCCCACTCAGGATTTTGGTTTGTACCAACAGTGTATCAATCCCCTCTTAATGGTCACCTCACTCAGTGTTTGTCTTAAAAAGCACTGAGAAACTGAAGATCAAGGAGACTGGGGTAGGGCTTATGTTTATTAAGGCAGCTAGATTTACATTTATTTTTTAATGTGTTGAGAAAATAAATCTGCTTTTTTTCACATCTCCACCAAATGTTAAAGGAGACTGGGGTAGGGCTTATGTTTATTAAGGCAGCTAGATTTACATTTATTTTTTAATGTGTTGAGAAAATAAATCTGCTTTTTTCACATCTCCACCAAATGTTAAAGTTGATCAAAATTTTTTCAACTTTTTTGCATAAATATGATTTTGACCAATGAAATCAGATTTCTTTGGCAACTATGCATGTGAACAGTCTTCAATGAGCAAGGAAATGTATTTCATTCAGAGAGTAAAATGTGTTGCAACTATTACAACTTTTTTATTCTTACCATGAAACTGCCTTATTTTTTAAAATGTTTGTTAAAAAATGTTTCACTTGGCTCTGCTGTAATATTGAAAAATGTTAGGTAGAATTGACTATGCAGGAGGTGTGAAGGTCCTAAAGTGCCTTGTGCAATTGCAAGAAGCAAAACTATTAATTAACTCCGTATTTATGTTTCTACTTGGTTCACAGGCTTGAATGTTAACCATTGTGAACACAGTCATATTGACTGATCTGCATGAATGTTTATTACTGCATAATGAACATTTGTAGCCAAGTGACCTTATTTCCAGATGGATACTGCTTGTAAAATTAAACTCAGTTTTGTCATGAGGCATATGCAGTGGGTGGAAAAGATGAAAGTTCACCCTCTTTTCTGAACAGGACCAGATCTGAGGTTAATTTTTTTTTCTGGAGCAGGAGGAGATGATCCAGAGCTTTACATGCAGCATCCTTGTGCCCAAAATTCATAATCTTGTTTAGCTAGAATAGGTGTGATCAGAAATTTGTTTTGCCCACAAGTATAAGTTACTTTGTGTTGAAGAAACCTGACTTAAATTACAAGTGTCATATCTGCAGGGAAGAAAAAAAGAAGGTTTCTGTTAGGCTAATTATTTCCTTTGTTTACTAAGAATTTACACTTATGTTTTGTAAAAATTCTATTACAGAAAACACTTAAAACAAATCCAGCTTTCCTTGAGTAGGGACAGTTTTCATTTGTCCCAGGACTTTCTCTTACAGCTTGGTCTCTGCTAGATCTCAGCTAAAGAGAATATTTGAATAGTTATACTTGCATTTTCTACTATAAAATGTGCTAGAGAAAACAATTACCAAGCATTCTACTGCTGAGGAACAGGGAATTTTTTTTTTCCCTTTTTGTATACTTCAGAGCTCTTCATATTTGACATATTATGTGTCCTTTTCCGCTTGGAATCTGACCTTTAAACTGTGCAAATGATAATTTTCTATCCAAAGCCCTTCAACAGATTTCTAAGAGGCTTGGGATATAAGTGTTCTCTACTAGGATGCAAGTATCTCTACCTTTCCCAATCCCCTTTATTACCAAGACAGTAGTAAAGAATTCCTACCAGATAAACACAAAAATAGTTGAAGAGCCACTCAGAGATTCTTAGGACGGTCTGGGTTGGAAGGGAGCTTAAAGATCATCTAGTTTCCACCCTCTAATGTAGGCAGGGTGACATTCCTCTTTTAGAATGGGACACTAAAGATTTGGCTAACAAGGAGGTAAATTAAGTCAAAGCCTTTTCAGTCTCACTTGCTGTGGGGTCTGTTTGCAGAACAGGCTGACACACAGTAGACGTGAGGAATTTGGGTGTGTACAGGCTCTTTCTGGGTGGTTCTTCAGTAGATTTCAGAGCTGTCTCTGCCTTTCACATCAATATGACCCAGAAAGGAGACAGCCAAGTCAGCTGAGGTCATCATCAGAGCTGTAGCCTTCACCAAGGTCTCCTGTTTCCCTAAGGTTATCCTGAACATAAATTCCACCTTCTTGAGCAAAGTGCATCAGACTTTATTTTCTTCATGCTTTGTCAAAACACATTATTGAAAACTTAGTCTACATTAGTGTCACAAAGTTCATAATGATGAGCCAATGAGAAACACAGTCTGGGATCTACTGTATGTAAGGATAATGCAGGAAAATTGAGTCACTTTCTCAGTGGCTGCTGCAGAAGAGAATGAATATTTAAACTTTAAATCATTTCATCAAGGATGGCAATTGTCAATCATTATTCTTTTCTGAAGACTCTGTGATTTGCCAAAGGTTTCTGCTTAGCTCTCCCAGACTGACAATTGCTGTGAATAAGACATGGTCTGAAGTGTCCTGGAGCAGTAAGTATTAGTACAATTTTCATATGGCTTTACCAGGCTGGTCTTGCTGTATGAGGGACAATCACACTGTTGTGAAGAATCAGAGACACAACACAAGGTCCTGTAGGGCAATTTCCTTACAACTTTCTCTAAGAGAGATTTTAGAAGTCTGATTTTAGAAAAATGTTTCTACTTCTGTCATATTTGGTATTTGTAGAAGTTATGTAATGTAACAAACAATAAAGTATTCAAATCATTCATGTTTCCATGATGATTAGATTTGAACAACATATATTTTCCTTTTGAATCATACAGACACAAAAGTATGTTCACTACTAGTCCTATACTCTTTCCCTGTAGAAATTTAGGGTCCCGCAATGTATTGGATCCTGTAATGGCTTGGAATCCTGACATCTCTTGCAAAACAACAAACTACAGTACAATTTACTACAGTATAACTTTTGTCTCCTTATAAGACTGAGGGAGTACCTGTTGGAAATATCTCTTGAAATCCACCATCCAGAGATCTTTGTGAACCACCAAATGAAGTAAATTGCAGCTGTGGGTGCAAAGTCCATAATTGCTCAGAATTTGGAGCTATTCCTCATGCAAGAGCATGATTTATAGGTAATACTGAGTTCTCAAATGTTTTGCTGGTAGAAACCACCTGCTCAGTCACTTTTACAGTCACCCACCCCTGAGCTACACTTGAAAGCTCATTACACGGTTTAATTGTGGATCCACTGACATAGTATTGTGTATGCCAAAGTACCGAATCAAAACTCCAGTGCAGACTTAATGCTTGGGCCTTTCTGATAAAGAACAGAATAACCTATGTCACGGAGAGTTTCTGAGGAGTGAGATAAAAAACCTGGGATTTCTAAAATTTTCTAGACAGAACCATGTTTTATACATCCTCTGTGAAGACAGTGCAATGACAGAGAGTGCAGATTAATATTTTTAACAGTATTTAAAATAATATGACTTGAATCTAACATCAACATGCAGAAACACAAATTCTTATATAGCCCTGCCACCCCTAACTCAGGGAGGAAAATTGTTTTTGTGAATTAGCTGTCCTTGTTACAGCTGAGAACAGAAAGTTTATTTCTCTACATATTTCAAGTGTAAAACTGTTCAAAAGAGGCTGAAAATAGGTCCTCAAATTATTAGAAAGAGATTGATTAAAAAACATTTACTAGGTAGTTGTTTATTTATGAGCTTAATCCATATCCACATTCATGTGTGTCTGGACTCTTTGAGCCAGAAGTTTGACAAGAGAGTGAGACAATGCTCTGTGATGTTTGCAATATTCCAGGCTGGTATTTTGGCTTAACTAAAGTGAACATGAGACAGGGAATAGATTGCAGGGATATAAATTGTTAAAAATACGACATAGAAATAGGTCAGTACAAGGAGACAGAAGAAAAGAATAGAGACACAAAGGACACAAAGTGAAGATTTAGGATAGGCTTCAAAAGCATATGGGAGAAAGGCCCCAGCAGTATTGACAGAAAAAAGGTTTAATGATATCATTCCTAACAGAAGATCCCATTTTCAACTATCTGCTGGCTCCTGCTGACTCAAGTGTCTTGTTTCTACCTTCCATCTAAACTCTCAAAGCACCTACTGTAGTGAGGCTGTCAGTTAGTTATTTTAATAAATGTGCCATCACTGTAGTACATGTTGCCAGAAAGATCCTCATGCATTGCTAGGCTTCCTTTCTTTCCTAAATGCATAATTGTAATTAAAGAAACCTGTTTAGGTGTTTGTATGGTTTTATTTGTGGCCACATTTCAGTATTTCTACATACTATTTCTCAGGCACTTCACCCTCTGAAATTCAATCATTTTGAGAAGTGAGAAGGAGTGGAAATATTTGAAGTAAAATGGTTCTGTTGATCACCTTGAGGCAATTTTAATAATAAATGACTCAAAATGCTATGATTCAGATAGTAATTAGAATAAACAAACTAAGTTAATGAAAATAATTTAGCTGTACAAACTCTCTGAAGTATTTAGGGTAACAGCAAACTCTGATTGAATTTATAAAAAAGTTTTCTTACATACAGTACTAAATAAAGGTAAGATGTATTTTAATGAGGTGAGTATTTGAATGTTAGTCAAGGTAGAAAAATCTGGAATTACAACAGCATATGTTTGACAGTCCCTATGCCCATATAGTATCCTGAGGACTGGGAAAGAAGTCCAGGGGAACAAGTTACCCCTGCTGCTTCAAAGGCTGAATGGTCTTTTTTCTCCAAGACCAATGTAGTTAAAGGTTTCTATGTAAAACTTACTTGAGTCTCCCTGTGTCTTATGTGCGCAAGATACTGTATTTTAAAGAGACTCTGATAATTACTTGCACAGGTGAAAAGTAAGCCAGGAGCAGGGCAGGTGCAGGCCAGTCCAGGTGGCATAGTGTGAGCATCCTATTTAAGGATTACAGCAGGCTATTAGCACTGTGTTCACAGTACACTAACTTTTGCTTTTGTAGTTGTTTCTCTTTTTAGTCTTCATGTCAATCACAGCCTGCACCTCACATGTTGATTTGTACTGCCACCACCATGAGTTCCCTTAGTGATGTTCAGAAATGGAGGAGGCTGACTCTGTAGACCAGCAGTGCAGGATGATCAAGTTTCAACAGTGACTCTGACTAAGAGGTGTGTATGTATGTTGGGCCATATGCACTCTTCTGTCGAGGAAAAAATTGCTTTTGGATAGAGAAAAACATTTTTTTAAATAAATAAAACGACTGGTGGTTTTACAAGTTGAATATTAGTGACTCAAGTAAATTTATAATGAGAGGTATTTTAACATATAGCAGATGTAATCCAGATCAAATACTTTTTCAGTGTCTTTTTCATCACCCTGTAAGGGAAGCAATATAATTTCTAACTACTTTTCTGAAAAAGTTATGCTGCTTGGACAGACAAATATTTCCATCCTTAGGCTGTAAACATTTTTAATTCTTTGGTTTATTGCATAATACCCTGAGTGAGTATCAACTCATTTTCCCATCAATTGTTATTTACCCATCACTCTTTTTCAACTTCATTCTATTCATCTTTACTACACTTTTTTCTTACTGAGGCCTTTGGATTGCCATACTTTTATCAGTAAGTTAGTTAGAATGAAAAAGAAAAAAAATAAAATAGGTGTTTGATCTTCATCCAAAATTTAAACAGAATCCATTTATGTTTTAAAAATTCAAGTAGTTGGATAAGTATTGGTTCATTTAATGCTTAGTAAACTTTCAGGCTTCTTTTGACACAGAAAGCAAAAATATTGAGATACATTAGGGGAGACTTCAGATTGATTTCTGATTCAACAATGCAGAAGAAACTCGAAAAAAACCTTCATACTGTCACTGATGATTCTGTGTCTCTAACTTACTAGTCCTCAGACCTTCTATCAGACAAACTTGTGAGCTAGCCTGTTAAGTCATGGGCATACATGTTTTCATGTTTGCAGTGACTGCTTGATGGTTCAACCTCACAGTGAGATAAATAAGTAATTCTATACCCTGCAATAATAATTCAAACCCATTTGTTCTACTTAGCATTGTCTAAATGACCAGGTTTGTGTGCTCCCTCTGCTCATTTCCAGTTTTCACTGTTGAAGCCAGAATAGAAGGCTAGATGGACCCACCAGTCTGACCCTACAGGGTAGCAGTATTTCACCTCTTTTGAGGCATTGTGACTGGAGAGAAGAGAGTGATAGGAATCACTACAGGCCTACAAAGCATGGTTTCTGAAAAAACAGTGGATTAGCTGGTGTTCCATCACCCACAGAAATGAAAGCAGGGCAAACAAGGGAAAATACGGCAATAATCTTCAAATATGTACCTGGCTACAGCCAAGGAAATGAATAATCTCTTCATGACGTCTGTATTAGCTAGGAAAGAAATTATGCACTTATGTTTCTGTGAAAGCAGTGAGGACTTGGTATCAGGTAAACCATTCTAGTAGAACAGGTTTGCTGAGAGCAATTGCATAATATCGGCTGTTGCAGACTAATTTAGAACAGGGAATGCCAAAATATAGCACAAACAATATAGGAATAGCTTTAGCTATGTCTAGGGGGTTAGAGATGTAGAGTGGTTAGTTGTCCTTAGCTCAGATGCTCCTCTGTGGTTTTGTGAATTTAGGAAGATCAAATGCTCCTTCCAAAAACAATGCAAGCTTACAATGTAGTTACTAAGGTACTGCAGAGATTTGGGATGTTGTCCCAGCACTATGCTGAGATAACAAGTATCAAGAAAACAGATGCTAAAAGAAAAAAGAGTCATTACTCATTAAATGAGTTAATGTTAAATAAACAACAAGCAAACTACCTCTGGTACTGGAAACAGCCTCATTTTCCATCAAATGCAAAGTGTTGACATGCTGTAGCAGTTGTTTCATCTACCATTTTGTTTCAGGTCTCTGGCATTTCTGCAGTAGAGTTGCACCTTACTGAGGCCAAGAGCGCAAGCTGAAATCGAGGTTCTGTGTTTTGGCTGCTTCAGCTGCCTGAGTGGGCTCAGCAAGTGAGATACCTCCACATAAGTGATTTCTTCACCACTGAAGTGTAGGCATTTTACTGGATCTGGCTGGAGTAAAGTTAATTTTCTTTACTGGGTCCTTTATGGTGCTGTGGTTTGGATTTTTGACTGATAACATGCCAGTGCTCTGACTGTTGCTGAACTACACATGCACGCCATTAAGGCCTTATCCTTTCCTTGCCCTGATCTCCTCAGACAGTAGGCCATGGGTGGGGAAGAGGCTGTGGACAGACACAGACTGACAAGTGACCCAAACTGTCCAAAGCTGTCTTCCGTGCTATATAACATCAGCTCAGCAAAAGAAGTTGGTGGGAGCAGGCAGAACTTCCCAAGGTAGCTGTTGGCTCAGGGACACGTTGGGCATTGTGTGCTTCTGGAAATCGCAGAAGATTTCATCTGCATCACTTGCTTGGATTTTTTTCTCTTTTTTCCTCACATATTTATCTTATTTTTGCTATTCAGATTCTTTCCCCCCTCCTGCTGGGTGTGTGGAAGGGTATGGAGAGTAAATAAGTGGCTTAGTTACAGGACAGGGTCAAGCCAGTACAGGAGGGGTGAGTACAGTCCAGCTTAGGGATGATGTGGACCCCAAGCTGGGCCAGTGCTGTCTTTGAGTGATGTGTGGCAACACAAAATAGAACTATCTCCTCAGATAAAATTTGAGTGGAAAACAGTTTGACAGCCAAGGCTCTGCACTGCAGTAGGCAATGGGGATCCATCCTTCAACAAATTCTTCTAATCAAAGTCAAGAGAGGGAATTTTTTCTAAACCTTTGATAAAACCTATTTTACTGTGGTAATACAAGAAAGAAAACAAATCACGTGACCCTCCCCTAAAACCTCAAACTTATGCCATATAACTCTGATAAAAATTTTGAATACATATGCTCTTTGAGCAGCCGGTCCAAAATAAAATTTATATAAGACTCTGAGTCAGTTGAGCTAAAGATAGAAATGTTGCATTTTGGGGAGAAGACAATTTGTATTCCTGTCTGAGAAGGGCCATGAACATCTGAGTGCTGAAAACATACTCCCATATATTATAAAACACTAATTGCTTGTCTAAGAAGATGTGTTTTATTTCTGTTCCAGCTCTGCACAGCAGAGAGTGTTAGAGTGAACAGTGGAGCTATTCCCACTAGGAACTGTTGATTTGGGTTTGTTATTCTATTTGAAAGCTCATGCAATGTCAGAGTGACCCTGAACAGTGTGTACTAGCAGGTGCTTGTGTAAGATTGCATCAAATGAACATAAATGCTGTGAAATTTCTGAATAATTACTGCCTAAATGAATAAAACTGCCTGTCTGAATTGGTTCTCACAGTTAGAGTGGAAAGAAAACTTCAGGGAGCATCTGGATAAAGCAGCAAATCAGCTCTTAACACCACAAAATGTGCACATAAATCTTTCTTGTGTTTTCCAAACACGCTGATGAGTCGCTGAGGATATTTTCTTCTCCAAATTTCAGTTTCCTGGATGCAAAGGGCTCCACTATCAGTTTCTTCCATGGAGTAAGGATCCCAGAAGATGATTAAAAATTTGGATAAGTGAGACATTCTATCTGCTGCATCTATCTTCCGGCAAAGAGGGATGAGTAACTACAAGTTCATAATCTCTTTCAGAGAAAGGTCCCTCCCTTCTAAGCAGAAAACACAGAACTGCATACTAGATCAGAAGGTTAGGAGAGGAAATAATGAAATATAATATCCTTCTTATACCTCCAGCCACATAAGAACATATGTTTTTTTGGTTAATATATAAAATTCTTCATAGCCCAAGACCCTGTCTTTGAAACTACAGAAGAACTCAGTAATTTTCAGTGGTGAAATAAAAGTCAACTCATAGAATTTGTTCATGTGGAGGATGTGGAGCAATAACAGGTGAGGAATTGAAAACAGCTTTTCGTTCCAAACAAATGTGGATAAAAATTTGTTTTCTCTAGTAAGGCCATTGGTATCCTGGAGCTTACACTTGTTCCTCCAAACTAACCATGACCACATGCAGAAAAGATTCTGAAATTTGTTATAAACATGTAACTGTTTTACTTGTTCAGACTTTGTTCAGGTTATGGTGACACTGAAGGGTGAGCACGACCTGAGTCCACACCAGCATCCCCAGCCAGGGAACAGGGTAGGCTGGAGGCAGAACTTTTCAGGATGTTTCTATGGAGAAGGAAAAGAACAAGAAAAAAAGAAAAGGGAAAAAAAAAGATTAATATTGTGCAGAAGGAAGGAACTGCAGTCATAAGATGGAGGACTTGAGGATGGTCTGCATTCCTCATATTATAGATGCATCTTTTATCTGTCAACCTCTGTCCTGCTGTCACATAGCCTGTGCTGGTGGAGGAAAATGTGTCTTCCTTCTGCACCTTACCTGTGCTCCCATTGGTCCGTTTAAACATGCAATTGTCATCGAGAATGCAGTCTGCAGGCTACGTGGTCCATAAGGTTTTGCAAAGGCAGAAACCCTATTGTTTGTTGTACACTCCCTGCTTCTTAGCCAACATTTGTGTGGCTTGTTGTTGATGTTTCATCAGAAATATTTGCTTTCTGTCTCTGTATATATCTGCTTTCTTTTATATAGCTGTGGCAATATATGTTTCTTGTTGGGGTCCCTTCCTTCCTTCAAGTGAATTTTTTTTTTTCAAGTCTACAATATGTTGATGTTTTGAATGGTAAATAAGACCTTTGAAATAAAATATGATCACTCAATCTTTTTATGGAAGTATTTGTTAAAGTCTGTTCTGAAATTAACTCCCATGTAAAAACTGCATTATGGATTTCTAACAATTTATAATTTATCATTAAGCTCTGATTTTGAAAAATACCATATGATTATTTCCTTGTCTGTGTGAAATAGTTATCCATCTTTTAGCCAAGAGAAAATACCTGAGTGTTGCAGGAGAGAGATCTCAAAGGGATATGTGAGGAAAAGTGCCATTTTTGTGTTGTTGCACATGCTTTACTATAGTGAAAAGCAAAAAAGCTTGTCTGTCTTGGTACATGGTACATTTAAAAACTGGAGATATCCCAGTATGGAATCTGAAAGGGGATGTGCAGAGTGTGCTGAACATCCCCTGTAAATGGGTAGCTGAAACAGGGAATTACTGAGGTATCATCACATCACTGATAATTTGCAAGGCAGGAACAGTGGTGCAGGGACAAGGAAAGTGGTTGTACCCAGAAATTAACCTGAAATTTCACAGAGACAAGCCAGTGTGTTTCAAAATAATTTTTGCTTTAAAAAGTCCAGCGCAGGGACAAAGGTTTATGAAACCCATAATATGGACCATAAATAATTTGATTGATGGACTTTGACTTACCCAATCTGCTGGTTCTTCTGTAAAACTTGTATAATTCCAAAGGAAAAAGTACCATTCCTTCAGCATCTTGCTGCATAAAAAATACTTTAGTTTGAGTCCGCACATTTCATACACCTTGATTTATGACAAATGACATCCAAAGGATTACCTTCCTTTACATACTTATAAAGGAGCAGGAGACCATTTGCACTACAATGATCTCCTTCCTCCCAGGTCTTAAAATACAGGCAAAATAAATACAGGCAAAGCTATATTTATTTCTTTTTCCCCCCACTGTTTTCTCACTTGTGAAGTTCTTTCTTGTATCTCATGGGAAAGGAAGATTTCCATTATGCAGTTGTTTGACTCAGTAAAATCTTGCTACCAGTAAGTCACCATGTTATCAAGGTTTAAACACCTTAAAATGTAAACACTGCAGCCATCATGTAGGGTTTGGATGTCTTGGAAGTTGCTGTAACATATTTTTTTCAGTCGTGTTTTTAGTTTCTGGTTACATTGCCTCATTTTGAGGTACCTTAAGCTTCCGCAATCATTCTGATTATTAAGTTTTGGCATTTGTAGATTGCTTTTATTACCTAGCTGATAGCCATGTGGTTGATTTTTAAAGTATTTCCTAAACTTTAGGGTGATATGATATTTCTCAAGAAGATATATGACAGAAATATTTTGTCAGCAGAACTACAATGAGGAAGGGATTTATATTGTTAATGAGTGGCTTAAAATAACAATCACAAACATAACAGCAAAATAGAACTGTTAATCAGGGCTTATCATTTATAATGAGGACACCTGTGACAACATAAGATTTTATAGCTGAGATAAAGATGAGTCTTTGATGGTGTTATGAGTGTGGAGGTTTGCATGTCTAAGCCTTTTGCATGGAAAATTGCTGTTTGCTAATTAGATGAATACAGAAAGCCAGTGAGCACAAAGTCGAGATGCATGGTAGGCCATATTCTAACCTCTATTTTGCTTAATCTGCCATCAGGGTGAGCCCCTGGCAGCCAGAGATGAGAGAAACAGAAGTGACATCTGGGAACTGAGCCTCTGCACAGGGTGCACTCCTTGCCATGTTGCCCAAAGAGTGCGTCCAGAAACTGTCTTAGTGTCATATTGTGAATTGATCTCTCATCCAGGCATCCACCTCTACCCCAAATTGGATGCAAACAGGATTTGATTAGATCTGAGGGTGTACTGGGAGCAGGGAGAGCTAGGCTGTGAAAATTTGCCTCCTTTTCCCTCCCCCAGGTGTGTTTGTTTAACAAGCAATCTGTTCAGCACACACTCCCCACAGCTGCCTAGCACTGACGGTAAGGTGAATCCAAGGTTGCTGTCTTTTGTTTATGTTCGAGAGCAACCACCACAAATCAGGGGTCTCTTTCTGATGTAATATGGTAATTTTCCAACGAAACCAACTTCATTTTCCTTTTGTTCTGACACTGCTACCTTTTTTTTAGGGAAGGGCTAAACTCTTTGCTTTGCCTCAGACTTCACAAGTTCTTGCTGTCTTGAAAGATTAGTTATACTTTGGACAATGACAGTAGCAAAATTCCAGCTTGTAGAACAACTAGCCAGAAGTGGGCGGGACATTACCAACAAGTCTTCAGTGCATGACTTTTTATTGTGAATGCACTTTTTACTCTGTGTTTCGGGAAAAGAGCAGGAAAAAACATTTTCTGTTTCATCCTTTACTTTACATATTGCCCTGAGCTCCTTTCATCACCCTCTCATCATACAAATTGCTGCTTGTCTCTAACAGCCCCTCAAGGTCCATCAAATATGTTGCACTTCCATGAATATAAGTATTTATTTTTTCCATCTTTTTTTAGGTAGAACACAGCACATATGAAATCCGATGCATATAAAGATGATTTATTGTGAGTTTTTAAAATTATATTTACTTGTAATCAATTTGGATGTGTTTACTATTATAGCCATCAGATGACAAAATAAATAGAAGAAGAACAGAAACAGAAGTTTCAGGTGCACATTCATAAAAATGGAAACACCTAAAACCTTGTTTGGATGTGAAACTTCGTAACCCCAACCTGCATCAAAGTCAGATCATGAAGTAATATTAGTCATTTGTAAATTTTACGCTGGGTTACCAGGGACAGGAAGGTTGTTTTTCCTTACACTAAAAAGGTATGAAAAATATACAAAACTATTGTATAACTGTGTTTCTTTGGTAGAACAGTAACAAGTGACGTTAATGGGAAGAAAGATGCCTAGGTCCTCAAAGTAAGGTCCCCTGTGGTTACTTGCCTAAATTTGCACACAACAGGAGACTCACTCAGATATGTAGTACTGCATACTCTTGCCATGTTTACTACACGTGCTTCAGTGAGCTGAATACAGAGAAGAATCTTGAACTTTTTTTCAGGGCAAAACTAAGTAAGGTTGCACTTTACTCAAGCTTGTACTCAAAATATAACAGCCTGTTATGTTTTCTTTAGATGAAGAAGACTAACATTTTCCTATCTCTCCCTGTTGTGAATTGAACTAATGATGGCACCTAAACCATCACTTACAAATGGAGCAGCCCAAGTAGAAACTTGCCATGGTCCAGACCAGCAAACATCACTGCCATGGTAAGACTTACAAGAGTTGAGGTTCGCTCTGTGTCAAGAGATGAAGTTTGTGACGGCAGCAAAATGTGCCAGCAGCAGAAGCGTTGCAGAGAATCGTGTTCTCAGAGGGGCATTTTGGGTGGTCATGAACAGAAGACAGAGCTTGATAGAGCTCATCTACTCCTCTCATTCAGGCCAGAGGAGTGTTTCACTTTAGAAAGAGATGTTTTTCTCTGCTGGGTTAATATTCAAAGCTTTGGCAGCTTAAGGAGCATGGCCTATTTTACTGACAACAGCCGTTTATTATGGGCTGGCCAGTGGGTACAGATAAACGGTGTAAGGTGGAATCAGAAACAGTGATTCCACTCCAATCCATGTCAGGCATCTGCAGATGAAACAAATTCATCCCAATTGAGCCCCATGGAAGGTCTGTAGAGTGCAGGATTAATGTGATTAGTGGTCTCTGGTATATAACAACTGGAGCAGATGAAGGAGTGAAACATGGTTGATCACTAAACTGTCCAGAAGTAAGGAAGTTCAGCCCAAGGTCAAATGTGAGACAAACAGAAAGAGAATTAAGCACCATTTGATACACTTCAACAAAAGCCATTCTGACTTCTTGAAAGCTAGTTCTGTCAATTAGCAGGTACTATGTGTTCATCTCTTAGAAAATATGACGGGAGATTACAATAATAGCCTCGAGTGTCTTCAGGAAAGCATATCCTGTGGAGAAGCTGGACGAGTTCAAAGTGTAAATAACATTTCTTATGAAAACAAGATTCCATATCCCTGGTTATAGTTGTTGTCCTAATTGATGAGGAGAAAAAAAAAAAAGAAAGAAAGAAATCAAATCGCTAATGTAAGAAAACTGGTGGTTTTTTTCTATCTAGAACCAAAAATAGGGCTTGAGGAAGAAATCACAGAGCCCATTAATATTACATGATAATGCAAAAAAATATATGCTTCCTCTGAGGCTGAAACATTCTACAGAAGTTGTTTGTTGGACAAATTTCTACCTGGATGATTTTTATGTTGTCTAAGCAATGAGAGCAAGTGAAATTTATACACAGCTGACATAAAGTCCACCAAATTTATTTGAATAAGTATAGCCATAAAGCACAGAAAAGCAGCCAATAACAATACATAGACTTCAGGACCTTGATCTGATCTTCCATCAAAGATGTATCTTGGACCCTCTTGGGCTCAGCGAGTAGGGCTGAGCATGTCTCTGACTGATTGACTGAAGGAGAAGCCTGCATGTCCACTCTTGGCATTCCTGACAGACTCACACAGGACACGGTTTTACTTAATGACAAAATGTTCAAAATATTCTATATTAAAAAAAAACAGGAATTGTGTTTTCACATTTTAAAAGCTTGTCTCCACACGTTCTTCCTCCTTCATCTTCAGCAAATAAACTCCAGTAATTTGGCATTTTCCCTGTTTAAACTTAATGTCAGACTAATGGTTAGTTTGTGTTTGTCCATGACCTTATATGCTACAATGTAAGAGTACTCTTTTAATGTCAGAATTTTAATCTTTATGGGTCCTTTTGATCACTGACTCACATAAACACAATGAACTCCACAAAATGCAATAAGTGAAAACCTTTATTTTGGATCTGAACTGAAATAAACCACTGAGTCTTTTGAACTGGCAGTGAAAGCTCTTTTTAGACCTGTACAAGGAACTGTCCTTATGGCTAAAATATTTCCCAGCAAAACCACCATAACTGTTATCTAGTCACAATTAACAACTTTATTTTCAGTAGAAAAAGTACAGATTCTGTCAGAATTTTTTGATATGCAAGGATTTGATAATATAGTAGGAAAAATAGTGCTCATGACATTTAGACTTGTCTGTTGGTTGTCAGTGAAATCATGTTCTTCAGTCACTTCTACTTAGGCACTGAACAGATGTTGAAACCCCTAAATCCACTGGTGATAAGTGACACATTTGATAGTCTATTACAGGAGAACCAAAGGCAGAAAGCTGCAGAATTTTTATGGAAGAGCAGGGCATTTCCCCTTCCCAGGCTGGATCTTTCTAGGTGACAGAAGGAGCTGTAACTGGAAAAAAAATCAGGAATGCATTCTGCACTGATGGGTACAGTCCTGTGACTAGAGCAACAAACCAATTTGCAATTAGGATTTCCAACTCTTTTACAGATGTGAGGAGTGAAAATTATAATTGTTTCATATAATTTAGCATTCATGACAGATTTTGCAGAATGATGCTGAAATAATGTGTCAATTCATAAAGTTTCTTGCGGGAAAAGTGTTACTTTACAGAGCAGTGAGGCATTTTCCTGTTCTTTCTGGCTGCAGTGTGGCTATTATAACCATACCCTTTCCCTGAAACTGTATTCTGGCTTACTTAAAAAGAAACTGCTGATCTAGAAAAGCACAGAGACTATCAGCGGCAGACTATCTCCCTAAAAGCACAGGGAGAGTCTTGAGAATAGCGACCTCTGGGGATAGTTTAAAGACCCAACATTCAAAAAGTACTCATGCGTTTTAGGTCTACACACAACAGAGTTGAGCAAACACCCGCAGCAGTGTTTGCCAGCCCATGACTATGTCCCCATTTGGCCCCTCACCAGAACTTGCAAACACACACCAAAAATTAATGCAACTAGATCAGATGAGAACTGTACGAAGTATGTATTTCTTTAATGGAAGAAAGTTATCTTTACACTGACAAAAAAAATAAGCACCAATAACAAGGAACTGTTATATAGAACACTTTAAAAAGTATTAGGAAAGGGTGAATAGAGAGCCAGATAAGGTTACCACATGGGTGACACGAACAATATGTTCCAACAACCCCCCTGCAAACTTTCTATTTCTTGGCACAATGAAACCATCTGCAGATAAATTACATGAAAGCAGTATTACAGACAATAATTCCTGGTGTGAAAGGAGACTGAACAAATGACCCTTCCCTTTCATTTCTTGCTTACATAAAGTATATACTCTGCTTTTCCCCTGTGTAATTCACACAAACTTAGTACTGAAACTTTCCTCCTTTTGTACTGCTGTTGCAAGTTTGCAGAAGAAAATTGCTGCATAAGAGTTAGGTGGTGTGATTTATCACAGTGAAATTGCTTTTCATGTGGAATTGGTAGATTTTAGGCAGGAGATGGAGGCACTAAGGAGGAAATAGAGAATGAAATGATAAAAATGAAATACTCTTAAATGGAAAATTAAAACTACTTCTGAAAGAGAAGAACCAGGAAAGTGTCAAGGAGAGGGCTAGATTCATGGAATCATATCTGGGTTTTTTTTGTTTGCCTATTCACAGAAATTTGTCTAATTTTTTGTTATGTAGAGTAGATTACACATTGTCAGAAAAAATGAAGTTCCACATTTCCATATTATAAGCTTGAATATCAAGCTTACTTAATTTTCCTAATCTCTATTGTTTTAGCCCAAACCACTTGCCTAAAGTAAAACTAGTTTGTAATTTTTATTGGGGTTCATTTTACATAGCACCTTGTACTGCAAACAGTGAATAGGCTAATAATCTTGTTTGGAACAGGCTCCAGCTTTAGGTGGTAAATATAGAGAAATAAAGGTAGGTCAGTTTACTAATTTTATGGTGGACGGATGACACTGAACAGTGTGGTGCAGTCGATATACTGCAGGGAAGGGATATCACCCAGAGGGATCTTGATAGGCTTGAGACGTGTGAAAATCTGCAAGCCCCCTGAAGCTCAAAAATGGCAAGTGCAAGATGCTGCACCCGTGTGGGGACAGTCACAACCATAAACAACACAGACGGGGCAGAAAATGGATTAAGACTGGCCTTGTGAGCAGGACTGGGTGGTGCTGCTGGGTGAGAAGCTGGACACAACCTCTCCATGAGCACTCCCATCCCAGAAAGCCAAAAGTGTCCTGGGCTGCATCCAAAGCAGTGTGGGCAGCAGGGGAGGGAGGGGATTCTGTTCCTCTGCTCTGCTCTGGTGAGAGCCCACATGGAACTCTGCATCCAGCTATGGGGTCCTAGCACAGGAAGGACATGGACCTGTTGGAGTGAGTCCAGAGGAGGGCCGCTAAGATGATCAGAGGGCTTGAGCACTTCTCCTGTGGCTGAAAAGCTTGGGGGTCTTCAGTCTGGAGAAAGATGACTGGAGAGACCATATAGCAAACTTTCCAATACCTAAAGAGGGCCTGCAGGAAAGCTGGAATGGAACTTTGGGCAAGGGCCTGTAGTGATAGGACAAGGGGTAATGGCTTTCAGCTGAAAAAGATCAGGTTTAGATTGGTTATTAGGAAGAAATTCTTTACTGTGAGGATGGGAAAGACTGGAACAGGTTGACCAGAGACATTTTTCCCATCCCTGGAATTGTTCAAGGCCAGGTTAGATGGGATTTTGAGCAAGCTGGTCAAGTAGAAGGTTGGGTTGAAATTAGATGATCTTTAAGGTTCTTTCTAACGCAAGCCTTTCTATAATTCTATGATTCTGCGATTCTATGATTCTATCACTGTGGTCTGAAAAGGTATGAGGGAGGCCATTATCACCAAAACAACAATTATTATGACAGTTTTTTTATGTGGCGGCTTCCTTATAGAATTTGTCTTGTTGTTAACAATGCAAGCTTTGGTAATGATTCACCTCAGACAGTAAATAAAAATGAAGGACTTGTACCCTCCCTAGTTTGTGATTCCTGTTAACTCCTCAGCCAAATCCAGCCCCTCAGCCTCTATATGTGGTTGCACAGAGAGTGCTTCATACAGATCTTCTTTCACTAAACTTCCTGTAACCAGAATATCTCACTTTGCAGAGAAACACCTCTAGCAAAAGCAAACAACCATCAATGGAGGTACAATGCAAGTAGGCCTGTAACTGTACCAACCTCCAACCAAGAATGAACGGGAATTCTTGAAATTCCTTTTTTTTCTTTGGTTATTTAAATGAAAGAACTCAACACAACTCTACCTTGCTGCTACTTCAGGTAGAAAAATTTGTTTAACCCTAAGGGGCCAACACAGGAAAGAAAAAAAAATTGCAAGCAAATGCAAGAGGGGAAAAATAATTAATTAATTAAGGACTTTTAAATTTTATTAATTATCACAGCCTGTAAAGACAATGAGAGGTTTTTTGGGGAGTTTGTTTGGTTGGTTTTTTTGTTTTTATTTGTCAGTAGACTGTAACAGAGTTATGGCAGCCTATGAAGTGACAAATGTTTTATTACACTTTCTAAAATGTCCTGCTAATATCCATTGAATATTATTAGTTTCAGCCCTATTCAAACATACAGATTCCAGACTTTTTTTTTACACCATTTGAAGTTTTCCGATCTCTGGCCTTCCAAGTGTTTAAAGTGACTTTTATTTTCTGCTTTAACAATTCTTTAAGTACCAAAAAAAGTTCTTAGATACATTACACCTGCTAAAATCCTCCTGAGAGAATATTTTAGAGTGAAAATCCTGTCCTCTCAGTCAAAGCTGCTTTTGTGAAAAGTGGCAGTGATACATGAAAAAAATGAAGTGTGGGACTCACCAATCAGTTGTTCTGTACTAGTAACTTTTTTTTCCTTAAACTGAATTTCCTCATATTTTCTTTTATATGGTTCTCCTAGTGACCTTAGTGTCACAGAAGTATGTAGCTGATGTACTCGTCTGCGTTACTAAGGAATCTCAAATTCTGACTTGTTTTTGTTCTCTGAGTCCAGCTGTGGTTGTTGTTATTGTTGTTGTTTTGATAATTTGGCATGAATGTGAAGCTCACATTTAATTATGCTATATATCTGCATCATTTTCTGAAACCTAGATTTCTGTTTTCAAGCTAAATAGAAATGGCAGTAAGGAGTCAATAAAACACCATCAATGACTACTATATGGAGAGTCAAAAAACACAATCAATGACTACTATATGGAGAGTCAAAAGCCTTAAGCAGATATCTAGTAAAGCCTTTCAACAACAAAAAAAGTATTTCTGGCTTCCTAATTTCTGTCAAGCTGATAATGTGCCCCTCCTGAAGTTGAAGCAGCTACATTAACAGAGTTTATGATACTTAAGCATTATGTCACTAAGCAGATGCTAAACCATGCTGATTTAATACTGATTATTTCAAAGGGCTTGCATTGAGATCCCAGCTAGAAAAGTTTAAACTGCAGCTTGTTTGAAGAACAAGAACACTCAAAGAGCAAGGGTCAGGCATTTCAAATCTGATATAGCTCCCTATAGCACATGGTTTTAAGTGTTCTAAATTTGAACAGTCATTTTAATATTACAGTCAAATTTCAGACTTGTTTTAACTTGTTGATTTTCCCAATACTTGTTGGTATTCATAAACTGTACAGTGATTTCAACATGAAAATCCATTTAAAAACCTAACAATTTTCAAATAGGTAAATATCTCTTTCCATATGCACATGTATGTGTGTATCTGTGTCTACTTGCCTGTATATAAATAAAATTGCTGTATTTTCTAAGTAGGAATAGACTATCTAGTTTGGGAGAGGAAAGACTTCAGTCTGTCTTGCTACCAAGAAATAGTGAGTGCCAGGAATGGGTGAGTTCACAGGAAAAAAGGAAGTGTCAGTTTGAGCCAGGTGGACTGGTCTTGGGCAGGATGTATAAACGAGATGGTGCTTGTGTTATAAACCATTGCTGTAGGTTTTTTGAGGGATCAGAAGCAGGCGTAGATTTGTTACAGCTGCAGTAGGTCCCAGTCCACCTATGATCTTCTGCCTAATTGTTGACTAGTATTTTACTTTGCCACTTAGCAAATGCCACGTAGTCTCTTCGTGGGCCTGTTACGCACCTGACTGAAGGCCGAAGAAACACTTAAAAAACTTGAGCCCCTGTGAGTGCCTTTGTGGTGGTCTCAGTCCTTCATGGGACTGCAGAATGGATTTCACTCTTTCCAAGCTCTTCCAAAGCACAGGGGTGACTATGAACAAACCATAACATATGTTGAAGGACTCTAGGAAACAGGGGTTTGAAAATGCCCTCAAAAAGGGAACAAAAGTTTGAGCAATATCACCACATACCAGAGGGATGAGATCGCTTTCTGTCCAGATAGCCTTTTTTCTTTCTTCTCTTCATTATCAATGAGAGTTCTTCCCTTTAAGCTATATTTCTTTTGGTTGTCATGGATAGCAATATTGTCAAAATAATTTGACAATACCTGTAGAGAGATGTAAGAGTTGAAAATATTTGCCCTGATACCCTAGGCTTTAGAAGAAATATTTAACTTTTGTTTTTTGCACAATACTTTAATTTATGTTCATCTTAAAAAAGCCTGAAACATAGCAAATGCAATAAGAATATAAATTAGTGGAATAGCAGGAAATAAATCCTGGAGACAGTGAAAGAAAGTGCTATGTCAAACATGCAACACCAGAGAATTTGCAATCTCTCTAAAGACAGACAGATTATTTTTTTACTTATGTTGTTCCCAGTCAAATGCAAGGTGCTTAGACTACCCAGTCAAAAAAAACCAAACCAATAAGTTTATGTTCTTATCTTTTTAAAAAAAAAAAAAAAAAAAGGAAATAGAGAAAAAAACTACATTGATTCATGAAATTCAGCAGGAAAAATATACAATTATCAGTTAAGAAAACATATTGAGAAGTATTAACATTTCCATTGCACTGTTTCCTGGAAAAAGACATGTCTAAGCTACATCATTTAATTAATATTTAGGTCTAATCTGTATAAAGAATAATTGGCTTACTTAAAAGCTGATTAAATTCATATTATTATGGTAGCAATAGAGCAGTTCTAAGCACATCCCATTAAAAAAAAAGGAAAAAAAAAAGGAAAAAAAAAAGAAAGAAGTGTTACAGTGCATGGAGATGCTGGCAAGAGGGAAAGCAGGTGGAGTTTTATTTCCAACATAGCAAATAGAAAAATATTTGGACCACAGAACTACTGTGCTTTCTCCATTATTGCTCTTCACCAGTGTGGTGAATGGGTAAAGGACACACTTTGATGCACCCTGATGTTGAGTAGGGACATCCATGTCTTGCTGCCTTTTTACAAAGGGGAGAGAGATTTCAGTTTCACTTATGCGGCTGGAGAAGGAGCAGGGAGTTTGGGAGCACTGTGACTGAGTTTATTCTCAGTGCACAAGCCCCATGGAGCAAAAAGTTTAGAAGCATGGAGATCTGTGGGGTCTGGCAAGTAAGGAGCAACGGACTAATCCAGGAGTTATGTTAATCATAACTGAGTGGTAGTTTTCTCTAAACTCAGAATTTAAAAGTGTTATGCAGTATCCGCATGTGCAAAAATCACAATGTAGATCATCACTACACCTTCCCAATAATTTTTTTGTTTTTAATTTTTTAATTTAGCTTCAAGACATATATCTGAGTTCTCCCCCAAATCCTAATGGAAAAAGACTCCATGTTCTTTCATAGCCCCTAAGTAATAAACAGCAAATTTGTTGTTTGGTTGTTTGGGTATTTCTTCAGATCCTAAGAAAAACAACTACTATTTAAAGAGCTGTGATTAAACTGCAGTAGTGGTGCTGCAGTTTATTGTGTCATCTCCTCTGAGGAAGGAGAAAATATACCCTAGGAAGCAGCTCTCTGTGCCAGAAGAACCTCTGTGACTTTAGTTTTGTGTCCAGTGGTTAGGCAGTTTTTTGTCTAAAAAAGATTGTTCATTTCATCTGGTGTGAGCACTAGTCCATACTTTAGCCTTTCCCCTGAAAAGGGGAAACAGCTGCTCAATTCTCAATGTGGCAGTTATTTTTGCAAAACCTGTAGGGGTTTAATGATCTACAACATCTGTGTTAAATGTGATTGAAACAGATGATTGGGGTAAAGAAGTTACTGGGAACCTTCACAGACAAAGGATGAATTAATAAACCCTGTTTACATATGAAAGCAAACAAAAAGCAGAGAGAAGATGAGTAAAAATTGTGCATTTCTCCACACTACTAATTACATGGTTCTCTGGAAGATGGAGAATTGAAGATTTTTTGTGAGTAGCACTAATCCTGAAGACCTAGAGGTATCTTTCTTGTTTTCTAAATGTTTGGATCTCTTTTGCTGAGAAAACAATCAGTCTTAAAGTCAAGGGAAATTCATTAATATCAGTCCCCTTGAGACTAGAGGAAAAAACCACAGGTATCTGTAGCCAAGATGAACCAGCTTCTGTTATGGCTTGTTTTGTCCACTGAAAATAGAAATTAAAGCCTGTTGCTTTAGCTAGTGGTTCTCTGGAAGTGAAAGTAACGCACAAACACCACAGGATCACCACAAGGCATAGGAAATTGTATCTCCAAATGATTTGTCATCAGCCACTGCTTGTTCCTAGGGGATGCCTCATGCGCCTCTGCTACCAATTCTTGGATGAAGGTGCATCTGACTTCAGAAGGAGGCATGAGCACAACTCAACACTGTTCTGCAATCCCTGGGGATTGCCCCTTCTCTGGCCACCTCACAGTCACCTCGCCAAGAGGACTGCTCACTGAACTTAGGGTGCCTGAGGCTTTGCTCTTCCACCCACAGCAAATGCTGACCTCAGCTCCAGTCTCCCAGCTCCGCTCCAGCAGGCTTGCACGTGGAGTGGGCATATTTCTTGTGGATTCTGCTGCTTCATTAATATCAGATGCTGGGCCCTAGCATTGAATTTCTTGTTTAGTATGTTGCAGGAGACTGCAACCCCACAGGGAGAAGGGGTGTTTGCATTCCAGTTGACTAGCTATGTCTGTTGTGGATTGTTCTACTTAGCTCAGTCACGTCATTTGATGGATGCAACACAGTGGATGCTTACCACTCTGACACTGGTTTAAAACAAGGAACTGCACTGATTTTATCTTTTTGTGCTCTCAGATGGCTATTCTTCAACTTTTTTTTTTTCACTAGGGAAAGTCAGCCCCCTTAAGTTGAGGGAATGGATGGGGACGGAATAAAATCAACAATTCTTTTCTCTTTGTGTGCTGCTTTCTCACCTGAATTTATATTGGCTCACACAATTAGATTTCATTCACACTTGCAATCATTCCAAAAAATATTATGCCTGGCTTCCTTTTGAATGGTTGGTTTATTTTATGGCTCTGACTAGTGAGATCTCTTTGTGAAAACTATCAAGTGTAGAAGAAATAAAAAAGAAATAGGAAAAGAAAGGAAATAAATCTGTATATTCCAGATGATCCTTCATAGGTAACAGACTTATATCTTTCTACACAGATCTGTTTCCAAGCACAGAAACACTATGCAACAGGCTGGTGGCGGATGGGAAAATTAATCTTTTGTTCTCTAGAAAGAGATAGCAGCACACTATATGCTGTCAGCTATCACTACTAACTGCAAACCACAATCTTTTCCTCTATTTGTGACTTCGTATACATTTGTGAGCTTCATATGCATGTATATGGATACAGGACATGCATTCATTATATTAAATGGGGTTACATCAGACTGGTGACCTGTCACCTGTGGGGCTCTGCAGGGCTCCATTTTAAGCCCAGTTCTCTTCATTATCTTGACCTGAACACAGGACATGAAGGGATACTGAGTAACTTTACGACTGACACTAAACTGGGAGAAGGTATGGACTCCCTTGAGGGAATACAGGCCCTGCAAAACGACGTCCACAAATTAGAGGGTTGGGCATTCCCCAACCACTTGACATTTAACAAGGACAAGATTCTGCGTCTGGGATGGGTCAACCCTGGATGTAGAGACAGATCAGGGAACAAAGTTCTGCAAAACAGCACAGTGGGAAGGAGCCTGTGGATCCTGATCAACGTCAAGTTGAAAATGAGTCAGCAGTGCCCTGGCAGTCAGGAGTGTCCTGGGGTGCATCAGGCACAGCATCACCAGCAGGGCAAGGGAGGGGATTGTCCCGCTCTGCTCTGCACTGGAGCAGCCTCACCTCGAGTTCTGGGGACAGTTCTGGGTGTCACAATACAAAAAAGACATTGAGCTATTGTACAGTGTCCGAAGGAGGGATACAAGGATGGTGAAGGGCTTTAAGGGGAAGCCATGTGAGGAGTGGCTGAGGTCACTTGGTCTGTTCAGCCTGGAGGAGACTGAGGGGAGACCCCACTGCAGTTACAACTTCCTTGTGAGGGGAAGAGGAGGGGCAGACACTGATCTCTTCTCTGTGGTGACAGTGACACGACCTGAGGGGATGCTCTGAAGCTGTGTCACGGGAGGTTTCAGTTGGATATTAGGAAAAGGTTCTTCACCCAGAGTGTGGTTGAGCAACTGAAGAAGCTCCCCAGGGAAGTGGTCACAACACCAAGCCAGACAGAGCTCAAGTCGTGTTTGGACAATGCTTTCAGGCACATATTATAATTCTTGGATTGTCCTGTGCAGGGGCAGGAGTTGGACTCAACGATCCTGATGGGTCCCTTTCAATTCAGGATACTCTATGATTCTGTGATTCTAGGTTTCACAGTCAAATACACTCACATATGAACACATGGAATCCACCAGGTCAATATCACACTAATTATAAGAATTATTTCCAGTCTCTAGCCCATACAGCGTAGCATGAATTAGCTAAATGCACTGTATGTGTTTGTGTTTAGGGAGGAAGAGACAGTTTCCATCTTCTGATAGACAAAAAACTTAGCTGAATTCCACAATGTACCATTACAGGACAATAATGCAAAAACTAGTAATAGAAACAGCATGCTAATATTTCTTTAACCATAAGGAATTGTAAAAGACCTAGAGAATTTTATTTGCTCTCATTTAAGAAGACCCTTAATAGAAGGAAGAAAGAAATCTTTAGGAGAGAAACCAGTCTGAGTGCATACTCTGATATGGTTTATCTTTTTGATTCAAAGAACAGTTGCTGACTCTGTAGAAACTCAGAACTGGAAAGTGAATTACTCTGAACTGGCAAAAAGGATGTGCAATACTGAATCTACACTGCAGCAGGCCGCTGACAGGTTCTTGGTAATAAAAAATGTAACTCCCTAGCTATAATTTTCTTCCTGAGGGAGTAGTGCAACCACTGAGAATCTATGTATCCATATTCTTCAACTTTAAGAAAGGAATAATATCTTCTCTTTTGTTTATAGGGTGTGATGAGGGACAGTTGAACTAAAATAGACAAGTGTTTAAGAATTCAAGGTCCAAAATGCATTTGCATTTGAAAAACTGAGACAGAAAATCTCTATTTTCCTAAAAATTACAAGCAAACAAAATTTCTGCTTTTTGTAAAGACTTATGCATTTGTCTCTGTTTAATTAAACCTAGTTTTTTTATACTATTTCAAGGACCCAAATAGCAAACATATACAGCTCTGATCTTCATGAGAAAGAGAAGATCTAAATTGTGTATCAGAAATAAACACAGCACATTGCCTTGCTTGGAGCCACATCCCTGTCTTCAATATGAACAAAGCAAAAAATACATTGAACATTAAATTTAACAAGAGAAAATTTCAAGTCCTTCGAGTCAGATTTAAATCCTTTCTTTTCATCCTTTCACATTGATTCCAAAAATGCCGATGAATATGACACTTGCTAGCTTGCAGAATTGCAAAGATTTTAGGCAGTCATAGTCACAATATGTATTTTGATTCACATTTAAGTAATTTTCACTCTTTTTACAACCTCTTCAGAGATACCGACCAGTAGAAACCCACCTATTCTGAGGTAAGAACATTCTAAATTATAAAGGCTTATTTTACACCCCATACAGGACAAGAAACTACTAATTTATCCCCTAACTCTTATAGAACGTGAAGCCACATATTTGATAGAGAGTGTAGATAGAAACAGCACTGTTCCCTTACGTACTAAAGCATTGCAAAGTTTCTCAGGATCTTGGTTTTAGTTTACCCACTGTCATATATTATCACACTGCATTTTTCTGCCTTCTTATTTAGGTAAGGACCATTTGGAGCAACTTAGATGCCTTTGTAAAATATTGTGAAATGGTTTTTACTTCAGCATGGTATGAGTGCAAATGGTCACAGTTTCCAAGGTGCAGTGTTATCCCTGTAGGTTGTCAGGCTTTTCCTGTGATGCCTCTTGGTGCCTGCAAGAGCAGACAGGTGAAGAATAGGGAGGTAGTGATGTCATGATGAGTGCATTAACACAAGTCTGTATTTTCACTTGCTGTGTAGAAGTAATGGAAGGTTTAGAATAAATCCCACAATACCCTTCTCTGTATCTCATGTATCTCACTATGCTTCCATCAGTTCCAGTAGGTGGCATTACAGTGTCCTGCAGTGAACACCTGCAAACATTAGTGCATTAAAGAGTCAAATTTCTATTTTCAGGAAAATGAAAAGAAGAGCAGGCTGTTTTTTTCTGACTGACATGTCTCCATTCCTAAATTAAAGCCTTCTATAGAGCGAATGAAAGAACAGGGAGAGACTGCAGTTGGTGAGGGGAAGGGCAGGAAAGAACCTGACTGTGAGAAAACTCCTCTCCATGCAGGTGAGGAGGATCCACCACCAGAGGACTCCATCTGCAGGAATTTAATTGCGACTAGGGCTCACTTTAGCCTGTTCAGGGATACAGCTCTTTTAGTATGTGACCAATTAAATGTGCTCAGTGCTGGAAGAATGAAGACACAAAATGCAGTGACAGTGGGATACTTGCAAGTAAAGAGTTATAGAAGTATTTTATGTTAAGAGTCAGGAAATATCTAGCCACTGTTTTATTTCTCAACATCCTGCAGAAAGTTTCCAGATAGAAAACAGACAGGACATGCAATCCCCACTACAGCGTGAGTAAAATCTGAACTTCATTCAGTTAAAGGAACAGGATCAAAAGGTTTTAGAACAGGGATATGTTCCAAAAGCTGATCTCTTTCAAAAACTTCTGGTGTGCAGTTTTTAGGTTGCAGTTTTTCTCAGCCCAAGTACCTGCCTGAACCCTTGTATATATAGCCAAGTGAAAAAAAAAAAAAAAAGCACTGAAAACAATGGCATCATGCACTTCTTATATATTTCTGAGAAAAGTATTTAATGTCTTCTCAGAGCTTTTCCACTGACCCAAGCAGAGACATCCCAAATTTACACTGGTGTAATTACCCAGCAAAGGTGATTGTCAGATATATTCTTTCTGGTATTAATGACTATTCCTCCCTTACAAGGTGGGGAGAAGGACATGTGGGCAGTTTGGAGGGAATGTGGGCTTTTCATCTTATCAGGGAGACTAACATTTTTGTAATAATTATAATTTTATTCAGTACAGTGTTCCTGTGGAACAATGCAGATGCTAAACTGTTATTTATATTTGGTTATCATCCAAGACAGAATTGAAAAATAAAAAGAAAAACCTCTTCTGTCATATTTTTTTTATATCTAATTAGACATTAAGACTACCACAGCATTTTTATGAAAGGACATATTTAAGATGCAGTGTTGGAATTGCAGTAGGAACAACATTTGTTTTGTGTGGTAAACAGAAGCCTTTTGGCAGTGGGATGCTTTAGTTTTGAAAACTGCCAAAAATTGTTTGTTTATGTTCAGAGCTACAGCTACTCACTGTGCCTGTGAGTCATATGGAAGAGGGACCAGGGTAAACACAGAGCTGTAGTAAAAAGGTAGGTGTGCAGGAAACATGCATTATTATGCTGGCAAGCTAAGCTACAGGCAGCACCCTGTCATTAAGAGGGAAGAAAGAGGGTGTGGGGGAGAAGAGCTGAAGTCAAGCCTGGATATTCTAATGTAATTTGGAAAGGACTGCAGAGTAGTCTAAATGGTAATGGTTTTTGACAGTTTGATATGTATTTATAGCTGTTGCCAGCCCTTCCTGAATATTATGTAGGACTATGTGGGATTTTCTGGGTTTATCACCACAGGCATGCAGGATTAACAGCCTGATGAAGTAAAAAAAATTACTCAGCCAACTCAATCCCTATACTTATATAGCACCCTTCACACAAGGTCCCAGAGCGCTGCACAAGAAATGCCATAACTGCCAGATGTCGGGTCTCCTGCCCACCCAGGGACACCAGATGTGGGGTTTCACCCCTAGATTGGGGTGACCCCAAAAGATGGAAAAGTCCCTCCTCCAACCCGTGCCTTCGAAGAAAGACTCAGTAGTCTTCTGTTGTCTGTTCTCAAGGTAGTTTATTGTTGGTTATCTAAAAGATTCTTCTCCTGAACTGCTGCGGCCCGTTCAGCAGGTCAGACAAAGGCACTCTGCCCTCCCAGGGGGCTGGTGCCATCTTTTATATCATATATTACGTACTACATGTTTATACCTTTCCCCCAATACCTACTATCTATATTGAATGGTGACTTTCTACTCTAAACCAATCTGTGAGTGCCAACATCACCAAAGACATGGAGGCTAGGAAGGAGAAAGAAAGAGGACAGGGCACACCCAAATCCCTCCATCTTAGATCTCTTTACCCCCATGTACAAAACTTGGACCCCTGTGTACAAGGCTTAAAACCCCCTTGTACAGCACTCAAAAATCCTTCCTTTCACTTCGTGATTATCTCTACTATACTACCTAACTTGTGTGTGTGGCTTGTAATTCTTCATACAGAGTTAGTAATTTGCTCCATGGGCTAAGATCAAAACCCCACGTGTGTCTTTGGCTGCATGCCAGGGTCTCAGAGCCCCCTGCCAGCGACTCAGGCCATCCAGGACACCCAGAGGGATGTCCTGGGTTCCGACAGCCAGAAAGGATGGTGAAATAAAAATTCGCCATTTAGGCTTGAAATCCACCATGGAGCTGGGCGACGGAGTATCTTCTAATAAAAGCTTCCGAGGAGCCAGTGCCCAGCAGAGCAGAGAATGGGCATCACTCATTAACGCTCCCTGCTGGTAGTACTAAAGACGCTTAAGAATTTTTTATGCTCAGGAGTTTCACAGTGGAAATATACAGATCGATAAAAATTTCCTGAGGCAGCTAGAAGATAGGTGATGGGAGCCTCAATTAAAAGTAGATACTGCATACACAGGGTTTCCTTTGCCGCAAAACCAGTGGTCCATCCTACCTGTGGCTTTCATCTGGTTTTGTCTGATCTCTTTCTTTTTTTCCTCTTAAGTGTTCCTAAAAATTTTTTCTTCAAAATTTGCAGTAGTATCCACACTGCAGACACAGGAGTTTTTCCTGATTTTGCATCTGCCAGTCTATGCTGAGCTGCGCTCTGCCAAAAGATTTGCTAACCCCTCAGATGTATTTCATTTCTTCCAACAGAAAAATACATCCAAACAACAATGAAGCAAATAAATCTGACCCTAATTAAAGATTAAACGCTCATCACTCACAAAAGAGCAGTGGTGGAGACTCTACCTACATCCCCTATCATAGACTGGTGGGGAAGTCCTGTATTCCACACTAGCTCGCTATCAGAGTTTGTCTTAAGATGGAGATTCTAATGTAGTTGCTGATAAATTGCTAATTTTTAGAGGAATGTTAGAAGAGTGCTGAAGTTGCAGCCCAACTGAAAACCGGCAGCTTCTTTCTTTCTATGCTTTTCAGCACTTCAGCTCATTGACTTGTTATTGACCAGGATCCTTCTGAGGAGATATCAGCTGTACATAGAACCAGATAAAGCTCCAGGCTGCCTGCGGTAAAGAAGGGAAGTCTTTAAGAAATAGTGTTGAGCACTGTGTGATTTGGGAAAGGGTGTTTTGGAGGTGACCCAAAGGGTAAATGTACCCATAAAATGGAATAAAACATAACTTGGCCTAATGCTTGGAGCTTTTCCAGTCCCATGGATCTGAGGGTGGGTATGCAAAGTCAGAAGTGTTTGCCCTGGGTTTTTCAGGATGGAGTACCTGTAATCCCACTCTTTAATCCAAGCATGTGTTTTGCAGAAGACCTCTGGGGACTGCAGTCTCTTTACTGAAAAATCATTTTAGGACAATTAATGTTCATCACTATCCCTCCTGCCAAAGTAACTTGTCTTCAACTTTTGAACTTCTTGCCTAGACCGAGTCTGAAATGGTTTTTTTGTTGGTTTTTTTTTTTGTATTTTTCTTTTAACACTGTTATAGAAAATATAACAAAATGGGTCAACATATGATATGCATATGTTGTGGGATGAAATACAGATGTCACTGCATCTTCAATGCTTGAGAAAGGGTACCAATGGTAGCATTTTTGCTGATGCAAGGAAACAATCTCTCTGTGCTAGTAATTATTATGATTACTGCATTTGTAGTTGAAGGGTGGCTGGTCATCTTCTCCTGTAAAATAAATCCATTTTTTCTACATGCAGATTTTGACATATGCTTTGAAGAATAGTTAACTAAATGTTTTCCTTGAAAGCTATTTTTAACTGCTTTCAATAAAGACTTCCCTTTTAGCTATGCTTTAATTATTGTCATAAGGAGCCAACACCATACAAGAAGAAGTTCAAGAGCATCTTTTCTCCAGGCTTCCAGGTAATGATATTTTGGGTGCGCAGTAGGTAAAAAGAGCTATGAAGCTGGGTGTTGAGAAATTTTTTGTAAAATGAAACAATAAGAGGGAAAAAATACTTCAGCATAATAAAAATACTTATTTAAATAATAATGGATCATTGTCTTTTGATTCTTTTCAACTTAATAAAAATGTTCAAAACATCCTGTTTAATCTTATTTAGACTTTTCTATTTTTCTTGCAAAAGAGAATGGTGTTGAAATTGAAATAGTTCAGCAGAAGGATTTACTTTTTCCGAAGTGCCATTTTTGATAGAAAAATATTGGTTGTATAATGATGAGGGTGTCAGCTGTGTCCATAAGAGGAAACTGGATTGTGTTTCAGTTTCTATTTTTATAGAGTTTTTAATTCTCAAAGAACTTTCAGGAAAACTTCCTTCAGTAACAATTCTTTTGCCTTATTGTCACAACTTAGGTGCACACAACCCAGGGAAAAACAAAGAAATACCTATCTGCAATTTCTCTTTTATCTGCTGTTTTTCAGGAAGACATTTGTTGGATTTGTTCCCATACTTATGTTAGAGTGAGCAAGGATAACTAGGAGGCTTTTGTGCTTCAAGCAGGATGATCTGGGGCTGAGCTGTTCTTCAGTGCCTGTGTGAAAATGCCAGCCCATGAGAAAACTAGTCTCATACTGATGAGCTTTAGTATCATGGTCCTTATTGCTGAGGTCCTTATTGTGTGAGGTCTTCCATCCACAATGTAGTTTGTGCAAGTACTGTACAGTGCAAATGATTAGAGAGCCTTCATTTTTGATCAAAGTATTCATACACAAGCACACACTGAAATACATCAGCGCAAAAGACAGAGGCACTTGTGCATGCACATGCATGCCATTCTCCAGTGACTCGTGAGAAAGAAAAAATTATTATCCTTACTTTTATGAGGCCAGCAATAGGGTTACCAGGCTAATAAAGGAAGCATGAATTATTCATCAGTCTGCATGTCATATGGTTCTTTTAAATTACAGCTTAAGAATGGTAAAACTGTGAGCTTCTACCTTTCTTACAAATCCAATTTAATTGCAAAGGCACAATAATGTTTCTCCCCTTCTTTTAACCATTTGCTATTTTAATGAAACTAGAGGTAGCGGCTTAGGTAGATTTCCATAATATACAGCTAATGAGATACAAGGTACATTAATAATTTACAGGTCTGAAGTGTGCTGGACCTTCTACAAAGAAAATCATCACAGAAAAGTGATCACATACTTCCAGGCACCTTATTTAACAGAGACATTGGCTGTATTTATGAATTTTGTGTTTTAGCAGATGAATTTCGTGAATATGCTGGAGTGCACTAAGCAGAGCCAAGGATACCCTTTTTAATGCTTCTACAAAATTAATTTTATTCAGGCCTAGAACAGGGAGATAGAAAAATAATATTTAGATGTATGAGATTGTCTTACAATGAAAGCATTTGAAACTGTTGTCACATTATGATTCACACACCTCAGCCTTCTCTCTCAGGATGTGTTTTCCTTCATTTTATTGGAGATGTTTATATAATTGCATAAAAGGCTGCATAAACAGTCCTTATACAACTATATAAGGACTATATTGTTAATGATATTTCTACACTTTTTGCCACGCAGCAAACAAATAAATAGGCAAAGCTAAATTGAAAAAGAAAATTAATGTGGCAAATTTCAAATGAGGCGACCAAGTCTTTCATAACAGTATAAAAGACTTATATTTGCTTATGCATAGAGTATAAGAATTTTAAATGAGAAAAAAAAATGATAAAAGAAATACTCTGTTTTGTTCTTTTTCTTTCTTCTGAAAGCTTATATTATGGTTTATATTTATTCTATCAATTTTTCTTCTTAATTGGATGAAAATAATCATCACAACAAAATGTGTTGAAGGAGACTATACCAAAAAAAAAAAAAAAAAAAGAAAAGCAGAAAAAATTACATCTATGTGTTATTGTCTATGCTGAAGTTCCATATTTGAACAGAAAATATGCAACACATTCAAAGGTAGGCTTAAAACCACCCTTTACCCAGACTACAGAGGTACTGACGGTGTCCAGACTCCTACAGGGATGAGTTTTTGGTATAACTCAGTGCCACCAGTAAAATTCAGTCATTCTGGGGACCCTGGAATGACAGCCTAAGTATACTCTTTTGTAGTGTCTGTCCTGAGTTTATTGCTGTGTTTGTTTGGCTTCCTTCCTTAGGTTTTAAGGCTCTGGAATACAAGATGATCTCTCCATAAAGAAGGACCAAGCTGCATGTTCTTCCTGAATTAGTCTACAGTAACTCGACATCTAGAATATTATAAAACATTTTTTAGAACTAGTAATATAACTGATGAAACACACACATTTTTACTATTATCCTGTTTTCAAATAGTTCTCAAGCTCCCAACCATAAAAAATTTCATAGCCATGTCTGAAGTGACAAAAATATAATGGTATTCATAAAGGTAGCTTAATGTCAAAAAAATAATGTGCTGTGTTGACCAGAACTGATGGGAATTATATCTCCTTTTATGTTGGTCCCAATGCCCATGCTGGGCACCTTCAGAAGAAGTTGGAGCTTTCAGCAGACACAGTACCACAACAGGGATGTGAGGTCTGAATGAATGGAAAGTATTCATCTTCAAAAATCCTCTGAGATACCAAAACACTTCAAGTCCAAGAGATACCATTAATATACTCATGTAATTAGTGCTTCTGCAGTGGTTTGCTGACCTCTCAACATCAAACTTCCAATCAGGACAAATTCATTAACAAGAGGCATTAACAGAATAATTGTAAGTGGAAGTCATTGGTTTAGAAAAAACAGAAGGAGAACTGTATTTCTGTAGCTTCCAATCTCTGCAATACCCTAGTCCAAAAATATCACCAGAAGAACGAACTAATGAGTGGGGTGTCACTTCACCTTACTTGTCAACAACCAAATTGTCAGTGGAATTCAAGCTGCCAAGTTTGTACCTGCAGAAAACTTAAGAAGTAAAAAGAGCTCAGCTTGATCTTTCAAGTCCCCAGCTGAGTTTGCTGTCTGACAGCAGAAGAACGAATCTTCTACCTCTTAAACTGCACAAATTAAATATGAAATAACATTGAAATGCAACACATATAGAAGCTGTCACACATAATCATTTTTAGGGTGTTATTTTTGTGACAACTACTGAACTGAAATCAAGGCTGAAAACACCATAAAACCACCACTGTTTAGTTTTATAATTTTTTGAAAATACATGTCTCTAGAAATTCATAAGCATGGCTTTTGGTGTTTCTATTAAATTGTCTTCATCTCAACCCATGAGTTTTTCTGGCTTTTACCCTTCTGTTTTTCTCCCCACTCCCAGCTTGGTTGCTAGCTGCAAGTAAACCATGACAGACCTTCAAAAATCTGTGGGGAAGTGTGACAAACCAGCACAATACATCAGGGAAAGCACCCCATCCTGAAACAGACCATACTAGAGGTCTGGCAGCTGAATTGCTGCTTCATGGAACTAAGAATTAATAGTGCTATCATAAGTGGTATTTTGATCTTATTTTGGTGCGACACATTTGGATGTTTTTCCTTTCAAATATGTCCTCAGGAGAGGGGAGGAATCAAAAAGCACTTCTTTCTTCACTTTGCATCCCCGTGTCTTAAGACCAGACACCACAATAGTCCATGTGATACTCCAGCAGAATACAGTGCTTTTGTGGTATCATGTGCTGTTCTCACAGGAAAATTTGTTTTAGTACAATAAACTAATTCTGGTGTTACTTGCATATGCCTGCACAGCCACAGAATAAATGTATTAGCATGAATTTTAATCCAGCAGTGGTAATATCAGCAGATGCAGAGTAGCAAGGGCTTTCAAAGAACTCAAACTACAGTATTTTGACATAGTTGGGGTCCTTGGAAATTCTGTAAACATAAAAGTGATAAAAAATCCTGTGCTGGTGTTTTCATTTCTTTTGTTATCTCATTTTCTATCTAGGGTGTCCAGGCTTATGCTTGCTGCAATCTTCACTTTGCTGTGCAGGAGCATGAAACAATCAATCTGTTTTATATAATGAATATAAATGTATACAATGTACTCAACTCTCATCTGCAGACTGCACATCTGGAGGATCAGTGCCAAAGAAAACATGTACAAATGCTAGAATAGGAAAATGACAAGTGGCATTTCTTGCAGTTCTTTGGTATGTACCCTTTTATCCTGAAGCGTTGCTCACTGAACACCTTTTTAATAGCCATCAGACTGCTCTGAAAATGTAGCTGAACTGACTTTTAATCAAGATAGCCAGTTCTGCTTGGTGTGGTTTGTGTAGCAAGTGGACTACAGACAGAATTTTTTTTAGCATTTAACAGTTTAATTCCTCCTTAAAAGGGGCACAAAAGAGAAATCTCTGTAGAGCTGATGATTGTGGACTGGAGAAGGAAAGACTTCTTTTTTGAGAGGAGAAAGTGCAGAAAATTGCAATGAAAATTAAGAAAAATTGACTTAGAGAGCACATCAATCTTTTCAATAAAAGTTTTCAGTAAAATAATAACACCTTTCCAAACAAGCAATTCAGACTGTTATTTCACTACGCACTGGAACTATTAAATAGGTCAAAATTCCTGTCTTGTGCTCCATTGCTGCAATATTATTCCTTTTCTTTCCCCTTCCCCTGAATATGTGTTTATAGACTTCTCATACCAATCTAAACTGAAGGGCCTAATGCACTGTTTACCACATAAGTATCTTTGAGGTTAATTATCAAGTAAGTGAAGTATTACACAACTGTTTGGGAATATATATCTTTCCTCTCTCAGAAATCTTGAGATATTTTTGTCAAAACAGCTGAAGAACATCTGTAAAGGGGAAAAAGCACATACTAACTCAAGGTATCTCAAATCTGCTTCTGGACTTGTTTGTTTACTAGGTGAACGCATAGAGAGGTAAGTAAAAGTAACTTGGGTTTTCACCTTTCCCAGAGAGATGTCTGCTTCATACACAGAGTTCTGTTTGTGTCAAAACTTGGTGGGAATTTGAGGTCTGATATGGTGGCTAAGCCTCCTTTGGGCAGGAGGTTGGACTTGAGACTCCCAGAGATTGCCTCCACAGTGAATTATCTGTGTGAACACTGTGAAAGTGTGTCAGTAGAATAAACTCCCTCCAAAAATATAAGAAATAGGGCAGTTGACATCTCTAGATTCTCCTGGTTTCCTCTCCTGGTACTTCCTGTTACTGTTGTGGCCTCCCAAATTTTCCTTCATAGCTGCAGTAATGAACTTCCTCCTCTTCACCCTTTCCTCAGGAAAAAGACAGATAAGTAAAGCCAGAAGACACTTACATCGAGTAGGTCTAGAGATTTTAAGGCTGTAAAACTGTCTATTTGTCTGTCTGGAAAATTAAAGGTTTGTCTTAAAATGGTGTAAATTCACTAATTTGCTTTCATACTAAGCTATTTTTCTCCAGTCATATTGTGCTATTTTTCACATCGCTGTTAAATAATTTTGTGTGACTGTTTCACTAATATACTTTCATACCTTTTATTTTTCCCCAGGCATTTGTGCTATTTTTCACATATCTGTTAAATAATTTTGTGTTACTGTTTTTATGTTATTTACTCATTACTAACATAAAGCCATTATCTCACCACGTAGCAGCATCAGTTGATTTATCCAAGATTCCCTTCTGACTTTAGGGAAAAACAGCCTTGCTCTGTTTCCATGCAATGTGCATGCAGATAGGAGTGGGCAGGATAGCATTTTTTCTCATTTCTTCTGCAAAGTGCATGCAAGTGATGCTGTCTTAGCTTGAATTTTGCGTCAGTGGAGTATTTGCCTGCAGAGTTCTGCATCTGTGCTCCATCTGGGCTTGGAGCTCTGTGCAATTTGTCAGGAGATTTGAGTAAGAGAAACTCCTTCAGCTGGGTAAATTAGTGTACATTTTGCTGGCAGAGGATGGTGAAAAGTTGCCATATGTATTATATCTTTGTGTGTGAGATGCTAGAGGAAGGAATCTGATTACAATACATTACTCCCTCAGGTGTCCCCTTTCTCCTGTTTTCAGGTGTTTTCTCTGATATAGTCCTTGCCCTTTTATACCTCCCCTGCCAGAATGAAGAGTAAGACTACAATTGCTCCTCCAAATGTATCTCTGGCTTGTTAGTCTGCCCACAGACCTCAAAAATGCACAGAAGGGACCCAGCCCTGCAATGTGTGTTGCGAATTGCACATCCTGCACCAAAGGTAACTTTACTTTGAGGAGCACCCAAAAAGGGTGAGAACCAAATTTCTAGCCCACATCCAGCAGTCACATTTTTTGACTTTTGATCCCTTTCTTTTGAATCAAAGGAGTGACTTCCCAGAGCCATTACACCTCAGGCAGCAGGCAGCCTTTTCCTAGAAGATTCTCTGCCCCTCTGTCTTCTCAGACCCACCTTCTGCCCACCTTCTTCACCTCTCTTGTGGCATTTTATCTCATCCCTGAGAGCTGGAACATTACACCCTGGCTGAGCTCTACAACCGGTTTTCCTTCCATTCCCACATTAATTTCAGGTAACCAAATATCTACTTGTTTGCTTGAACCTTGACCACTGTGACGGTTGTGTTTGGAAAGTTGATTTTTTTGAAATTGGAATTGGTCAAGTAGTAAATTCTTTGTTATACACACTTGTTATACAACACTTTGTTATATAACACATATTTTTATTATATTAATTTTTTAAAATTATGTAAGTATATTCACCATTACTTTTATCACTATCCTTATCCTTCTGAGATATTTTTACAACCTTTAAGGTAACTCTTTAGGTAACTCCTCTTATCTCTTTGGAAAATAGTTGTCCTCAGATATTACTGCCATCCTGTAGCTGATGCACAGCCATTGTGACAAAAAGGTGGTGCAAAACTTCAGGGTGAGAATTTGCAGCACCAGGAAAGTGAAATTTTCTGCGTATTGTGATCTCAACACCATTACTGGTATCACTGGCAACCTTCTGCCCTTGCCATTAGCAGTACATGCAAAATTTGGATGGAGAAGGGAGAATAAAAATGAAGGTGAATACATTGAAGAGCTGGGCAAAACTCCATCCTTAACACCCTTGGCCTTCAGCCACAAAATATTGCACTTGTAATGTAATTGTACTTTAAAGAAAATGTGTTCTCCTTGTCATAGCAGCAGGACATCTGCTCCCCCCCACCACAAAAAGCTTATCTGCTCTGCCAGTCTGCGGGCGAATACGGGTGAGATAACCCAGGCCTGGACAGGTGCCTGACGGGGGGATCATCTCTGGCTCTAAGAGGGCAAAACCACCAGCTGAGAAATAAATATCTTGGCCTTGACAGTGAGATGTAGACAGATAAGCCAGGAATCATTGACTGAGAGACACTGGTTTTACAACAACAAAATCCACACAAAATTATCACGGACAAAAGCCTCCTACATACTCCCTGGAAACATGCAGGGCTTCTCCCACAAAGTTTGGATGCATCTCTGCAGATACTTTTCCAGAAGCTGAGAGGAAGAGTCCTGTGTATGCCCCATAAGAGACTGGATGGTAAGATGCATTGAATCCTAACCTATACTATTTCTTCACTAGCTGTAATACTGGTACCTCACTCTCATGCTGTATTGTTTATCTGCTACTAGTGTTTCCTTGCTTATCCTGTGTAGTGAGTTATCTGGTAAAGTCTTATATCATTTAAAGTTGTGACTATCAAATAAATAATACCTTTTGAAACAGACCTAATTGACCATCTTGATGCGGTGCTGGCCATCTCAATAAAAGTACTGTCTAAAGCCAAAGGGCTGGGAAAGACAGAAACCGTTTTAAAACTCATCTCTCCATTTGTAACAGTCATAAGGCCACTCTGCAACCAAATTACATCTATTCTTTTCTTGCTTGCTTCTTTGGGAGCAGCAAGTAGTAAGGAATAGTTTGATACTTCCTCAAGCTTTCAAACAAGAAATCATGCTCTTTAAAACATTTATTCCTAGCTGACCTGGAGAGGAGAAACTGAGAGGGGAGGCATGGAAAGAGAAGTTGTTTTTTTTTTTATTTTTTGAAGGAGTTGTTGGTTCTTTTTAGAAAGGTGAATAATAAAAGGAGAAATAAAAGTATTTGTTGAAAAATAGCATGTTGCATCCAAAATGAAAATAGAAATCAGGCATTCAAATACTGTGTATAAAGATTTTTTCAAACCAATATATCCTATTCAACACATTTTATAAATTGATAGCACCGAAGATTCCAGTTTTAATGGATTCCTCGGGGTATTGATGAACAATACCAGTCAAAGCTAAATAGACAAGAAAATACTGTACAATATTAAAATGGAATAAATGGCATATTTTTCTTCCTTTCTACTGAACTTTACTAGACCAAACGTGACATATACTCTCCATCTCACCACTGCAAACATCAGCAAAAATAAAATGTTAAGAGCTGGGTATGATGAAGATCATGAAAATACAGGTAGGTAGTTGATTTTTGCAAATTTCTGCATGCTGTAACTGAGAGCTGGAGTTGAGCAGCATCTCAGGTAGTAATTTAATCCATGCTTCTGGAAGTGTCTACCTTTTCTGTCACTTTCATGACAGATACTCACAAGAAGCCAAGTTAAAACAACTCTGCAAGTATTTCAGACAGTCAGCTGCAGCACTCTCGTGTGCTTATCTTTCAAAAGTAGTTGCAGTACTCTTACATATTTTCTCGTCTAAAGTGTTCTTATATTTAACCTCAGAGATTTATTTGAATTCCACTTGCCTTTTGTCCTCTGCACTGTAGCTATGAAAGAGACATGTTTTTGTCCTCTTCCCAAAACCCTCTACTAAAGGCTATGCAGAACATTTCACAGTAAGCAAAACTGTTGAGAAGGTAGCATATGCATTTTCTAATTTCATACATGAAAGGCCACACAGAAATTTTAGCAGATGCTTAACAATGCACCAAATTTCATTTATGTTCATGCAACTATTTAATCCTTGATACACTGAACATTTAGGAGCCTTGAATGTACTTGAACACCTGAAACACGAAAACTTTTATAACATTGCAAAATAATTAAGAGGCTGTAAAAGAAAGATATAGATGTCCTAATGCATCTTTGTAGCTCAATCTCATCATTGAAAGGTAATTTCAACAGGCGCTCAGGCAGAATAGTTTTTTCTTCCTCCCTCTCTCTGTGGTAATTAAAAAAACACCAGAAATTTTTACTGAGCTGTTATTTATTAGTAGCTGCACTAACAGTCACCTCAAAATTGACATTATTATGTTTTATAGATTTAAATAAAATAATAATTGTCAGTTGAGTCTTGGAGGAGGTCCAAAAGTAATACTCAGCAATTTTAATTTTCCTTTTCTTAATCTCAATTTTCTTTGATGATTTTTCCTTATTTTTTCTTTATTGTTGTTGAGAAAAAATATAGAAACTGGAGAAGAAAATGAAATAAAGAAATTTAATTTTATGCTGTGATGTTTTCAACATATTGGAAAAAATTTCTGTGAGTCTATCTTTGTAGGAAGAAAATTTTTAACATCTCAGCTTTAATTTATATGAGAACATTACATCCATAGATATTACTTATAAAAAGTTTTATCCACCAAATTTTATCCAAAGTTTTAGCCTTTTTATTTTTAGGTAAAAAAAAAAATCTTTGCTTCAGAAGTAAGAATTTTTAAGAGATCAGCGAGTGGACAGGGAAGAGAGAGAATAACTGGTCGAAAATAAATCGTCTTGATTCACTGCATGTATGACAGAAAATGTAGACTTTTGAGAAAGAAAAGCAAACTGGACAAAGAAAGGATTATGCAGGTGAGCAAAGAAGGTTATAATCAGATGAAAAAGTGATTGTGTGAAAAAAATGACGAATTTATTTTACTTTCACAGGCTGATGGAATGAAAACGTACTTATCTTCAGAAGTTCCAAGTCCCTGGTTTTGCTAAAGCAGTATTTACTGTATGAAAACTAGATCATGGCACAAGATTTAAAATTTTTGGCTTCATCAAAAATCTGTAATTACTTTCAACTTTCAAATACATTTTAAAACAGTTTAAATCTAACAATAAAAAGCTGTTAGATGAACATTCCTAGTAACAATTTTGAGTCAAAGCTGGGAACATATTGGGAATTTATTCACCACAGACATAACCAAAGAAACAACAATTTTTAGGCGTTTATATAGACTATAGCATCCAAGATTTTTTATAGACACTCCCTAAAGTCCACCCATCATAGTATATGTGCTTCTTCCTTTTAATTACTACCAGAACTTTTAATCTATCTTTGTTTAATTGATAACCCAAGTTTTATCTAGCTAAAAAACGTTTTATTAAATTTACTGTCCCAGTTAGACAATTATTATTGATTAAGATTTCTGGGGTGTACTCAACTATGAAATGGCTCCCTTACTGCACCTGCAATGTATTAACCAAGTTTTCTGGGATGTATAGGCCTTTGACTCTTATGTTTCTCAAGATATCTTTCTTGTTCTATAACATCTAATTAATCTCTAGTCATGCAATAATTATTGAACAATTCTTAATTGAATTTTGTTCTTTGACTATTGATTAGGTTCTCTAAGAAGTATGGGCGCCTGGAGTTCTTTTCTGCAGGTGTAGTGAAGTAATTTCTCAGGGTTTTCTACTGACAGTCAAAATCAGATCTAAATCTAAACTAGCTAAAATCATAGTCAAACATTTTTAACTAATTAAACATAGATAATTATAAAATTTTTAAAAAATCACAAAACTCCTGGCTAACTAAGATATAACTCACTGTCAATTTATGATGACAGTGTAAGTTTTACCCTAACAGTGATTACCATTATTTAACCAGTGCTTTAGGTCACCACCGAAGGAAGCATTAGTCTCTCTCTGGATTAATTTTGAGGGCTGTTTTAAAGACCTGATTGTGCTGAAAAAAAAGTGCTGTTCACTCCTTTCCTGTTTGTTTGTTTTGATTTAGTTTTTTTAATTTGTTTTGCTTCGAATAAGATTTTCTTCATATTCAAACCCAGCTCAAGGAGTCATAATGTGCGGGCAGATTGTTGGGTGCTGCTACTGCCTCATGGAGAGGCATGCTAGCAAGTCACTTTGTTTCCAGAGATTTCCTAAATATGCAGGGTGCCTAATTCTGTGAAGTCATTGAAAATACAGCCTGAATTCTTAGTGGCCATTGATGATGTTTCTTTCCACAAAATTGGCCCTATCTCCAGGAGGCAGCCTGGCTCTTGCTCGTGTCACGGTACATAGCTCTCTATTTAATACTACATAGCAGGGAGAACTACCCTTTGAATCATCAGTTGGTCATCCAAGTTTAGGGTACTCAGAAAATCCCTTCTGTTTTATTTGGTAACTTTGTTTTCTGTTTAGGTGGGAAAGTTTGTACTGACAGATGTGACACTTATCTCTCTAACTCAAAGGAAAAACAGATGAGGCTGTGCCGTGCAGGAGTCAGAAGCCCCCTGCCTTTTAGTTAAAATAGGCTAGACATGAGGGCACAATGAAAGCTGCCAAGAAGGATGCGGTTCACCTGGAAACTGCAGGAAGTGAGTCATCTCAAAATATGAGAAGAAATCCAAATTTCTAGATTTTCATTATATACTCTAAGAATTTGGAGAGAAAACCATCAAATACTAAAAAGTAGGAAAACCCGAAACCACAATCTCCCAGTATTAACAAAGCAGTACTGTGAAAAAGCATGAATTATAAAGTGATGGCAAACTAACCTATGTACATTATTTTCTCGTGCAAAGCCTCAGAGTAATGAATAACTAAAATGGTCTAACAGTGAATATTGCACATATAAATTGCAGATTGTGTTTGAAAAGTGAGGATTCAATTCAGCTGAGTTCTCATTTCTCTTTCCAAGGCTGGTTTATTTGTACTAACGACCACCTATACTTGTCAAAGTTGGACTTGAAAAGTTAAACAAAATTGATTGGTGCAGACAAATACATGTATTCTTTTTATTCTCAGTGAATAAAAATATGATGTTTTACAGCATTATAATGTGCTTTTGTAATTTTTATTTCTGATTCACAAATAGCATTACTAGACATCTGTTTTACCAGAAAGATCAAAGAAATGAGAAAAAAATGCTTTGTGGACAATGAAAGTGCCTGTAACTCTTCTAGACATAAAATTCCTATGAGAGATCAGGATACACAGTATCCTAATACACAGTATTTCTGCCACAGTTCCTTGTGACTTATTTTAATGCACTGCTCGGGTGAGACCTAGAGAGGTTTCATTTCTCTAATTCAGTCCTGAGTCTATTCTTCTCTTTGATATTACCAGTTGTGCCAGGCTACAGAGGTTGTCGAAATAGCCAAAATACCAGAAAATAACCCAATCACAGATGGGAGAGGAGTGAAAGGGAAAAAAGAACAAAAAAGAAAAGGAACATACTGAATAGCAGGTAATGGTTATTTTGTTTTGATCATGGTCATAAACAACTCTCCAAAAACCCCTCTGTTTTTTAAGGAGGCTCTGAAATAATGAAAGACAAAAGTAGTGGTTTGCATACCCGTATCAGCTTCTACTTCTGCATCTTCCCAACTATTACTGCTCTTTAATCCAGGTTTCTTGCCAAAATAGCCACAAGAATGACTAAGAAAAAGAATAGGAAGCTCTTATATATAAAATTAGGTTCATTTTAGATATATTCATCTGCAGGTATAAGTGCCACTTTCTTCTTCTCAGAGCATAAATATACCCAAATACATAAATATCTCTCTGTGTGCATACATCTCAAATCATGATTTGCACAAATTTAAAGGCCATTTAAAAATGTGGTCTGCTGGATGATTTTCAGACAATCTGCATCTAGTGAAAGCAGACATGGCTCTAAATCAGTCTGCATTTCAGTATTCCAATGTTCTTCACATAAATCTTTGGTTTAAATAGATAATCTGAACTCCTGTTGTGTCTTGAGCTCATGTTAAAATTTTCCCATAAGCTTAAGTGTGGTTAAAAAGGGGGGAATTTAATCTAAAAAAAAAATAATACTTATGTAATGAAGAAGAAAAACAAAATGAACTGCTGTTAAAAACAAACAGATAAAATTATTTGCTCTGTGGAATTTACTGTTGCAGAACACATGAGAAAGGAAGAAAAGTCCACAGGCCATTTTTTCCAGTTATAATTGGTTACTTTGCAAGTAGCTTAACAATATCAAAGGGCTCATAATTAAATACTGTACCCAGTTGAGTACTGAAATATCATCAAAACTACTGGAGTAATCAGCAAGCTTACAGTTCATTGATTACCAGTTTCAACCTGAAAGAGAGAAGGGTGCTGTCGTGGTTTGAGAGGAAGTGAGTTTTTGGGAGGTGGTGGTGGTCAAACCAATAGGTGCCCAGATGTGAATATTGGCACGTGGTTTGGCCATTGAGGATATGGATACGCCTCTGAGAACACAGGGGTTAAAAGCAAGGAACTCCTCTCCCCCCTAAAAGCAGGGGAACGCTCTCTTGGTTCCGGTGGATGGAGAGGTCAGACCTCCCCTGCCCAGCTGCAGGCTGGGCGGGGGAGGAGAAGCCACGAGGCCGGAGGGAGGTAGGCCGGAGCCTTGGGCAGAGACGGGAGGTGAAAGCCCCTGGCCCCGGTAGGACAAGAGTGAGTTCCCCACAGAGATGGAAGGGTGGAAGAACTCTGCGAGGCATCGGGCAGCCCCTCTTTCCCAGGAGGGAGAGAGAGAGAGAGAGGTGCCAGTGCTACCTTGAAATTTGATAGCACTGGCCTGGCCGAGATGGAGAAGGGGGGGCGGCGAGAAGAGTGCCCGGCAGGGCCAGCGTGGGAGTTCTGGACGAGCAGAGACTGTGATTTTAACCCTTCTGTGGGATGATGGAAACCTTGCAAATGCTGATCCTCCGGGAGTTGAAGGAGAAGAGAGACAGGGATAAGTAGGAGGAAATGCACAAGTGTGGTGCAAGCTGTGCAAGTGAAGAATGACCGAGAGAAGCTGAGAAGAATTCCAGATGGGAGGAGATGATGGAGTGGCCTTTGGCTGGACTTTTCTTGTATAGCCATGGACAGAACCTTTCCTGTAATACAGAGACTGCATTTTAGGGGGAGGAGATGGCTTGGTGCCGAAGGAGTGATATGAGCAGAGACGACAGGTGAGGAGGTGATGGTGCTCTTGAGACCCCTCGGCCCCAGGGAGTGAAATTTGGGGAGGACTAGTGTCCCAAAAAGGTGAGAGACTATCGTTTTCTCCTAGAACTGGGCGAAGCATCCTTGAAAAGGGAACCCTAAAAGTAGCTCTGGTCCATGTGCAGTGGTGAGAGCACTGGACATGGAAGGAAGAAGTCACAAAGGTGGTGCTGAGTGACGGGAAAACACAACTGGACTCGGCTGTGTTTCCAGGGGAAGCCTGTGGCACAAGAGGGACTCCTCTCTCCTTGATGAAATGAGAGGTGATTGTCAGAAGGGTGGAGATGGACTGAGTTGATTATTTGAAGGGTGATGGACTGGTAAAAATCTAAGGTTTTGTTTTATGCTGTGGGAAATTGAGTGGGGGGAGGAGAAATGTTTGAAAGGTTTCCATTTTGCTCTGTGTGTTCATTTTATTATAGTTCTAAGATAATAAAGTTTTTTTCTTCTTTGTTCACAAGTGGAGGCCTGCTTTGCTCTGTCTCTGATCGCATCTCACAGCAGATACCAGGGAGAATTGGTTTTCATGGGGGCACTGGCATTGCGCCAGCGCCAAACCATGACAGGTGCACAAAGCATATTTTTCCAAAAATACCAATAGCAGTAAGACTCATACGGAGCAGTCCATTGTAACAAGTGGCTGGTTGAAGATTTTAGGATGATATTCATATTGCTCAGATGATAAAGCTCTTGCACACCACCACGTGTGCAAAATACCTGCCAGAGCTAAAAGTCTGTAGTAGGTTGACTCTGGCTGGATGCCAAACACCTATCAAAGCCGCTCTATCACGGCCTTTCTCAGCTGGAACAGGGAGAGAAAAAATAACAAAGGATCACAAGCTGAGATAAGGACTGGGCAAGAGATCACTCACCAAATACTGTCATGGGCATAAGAAGAAAAATAAATCTTAAAAACACCTTTCCCCCACCACTTCCTTCTCCCCAGCTCTATGTCCTCCCATCAACAGAGCAGGAAGATGGGGAATGAGGGTTATGGTCAGTTGATTTTGAAAGTTTCTGCTCCTGATCAGGCAGATGAGTCCTTCCCCTGCTGCAGGGTGCAGTCCCTCTCACAGGACACAGTTCTCCATTAACTTCTCCAACCTGAGTCCCTCTCATTAGCAACAGCTCTCCATTAACTACTGCAACACAAGTCCCTCTTCCATTGGGTGTATTCCTTCAAGAACAGGCTGCTCCAGCATGGCTCCTTCACAGGCTCACAAGTCCTACCAGGAAACCTGTTCCAACAGCATGGGCTCCTCTCTCCATGGGTCTGCAGGTCTCTGTCATGACCCAGCTCCAGCATGGGCTTCCTACAGGTTCGCAGCCTCTCCTCAGGCACCCACCTGCTCTGGTGTGGGTCTCCTCCATGGGTGGATCTCTGCAATCCTGTTGATCTCCATAGGCTGCAGGGCACATCCCCTCCAAACATGGTCTTCACCATGGGCTGCAGATGAACCTTAGCTCTGGCATCTGGAGCACCTCCTCCTCCTCCCTGTCCACTGACCTGGGTGTCTGCAGAGCTGTTTCTCTCCCATATTCTCACTCCTCTGTTGTCTGGACACAATTGCGTCTCTGCAATAACTTTTCCTTTTGAAATATGTTACCACAGAGGCCTTACCAACATTTACAATCTGTTCACCCTTGACCAGTTTTGGGTCTGTCTTGGAGCTGGCTGGCATTGGCTTGGATGGACACGGAAGACCCTTCCAGCAGCCCCTCACAGAAGCCACTCCTTTAGTCCCCCCGGCTACCATAACAAGGACACACAGACCCAACATAAAGCCAGAAAGCAGCAGAGGAAGACTTGGCCTGAGGAAGAATCTGATGTTGCAAGTTCTGCAGGTCACCTACCTACCTCCCTGCCTGTTGCTGCCTGCATGGGCAGGGCCCTCTGTGGAAGAGAATGCACAAAACCTGAGACAGGCCAAAGAATGGGTGAAGCAATTAAGGTACACTGGGGTTTATTTGAAACTCAAACAATTCCTACTTTTGCCATTTTTATGGACATAAGTTGATCTCACTTTCCTTGTTTCAGAAATGCCATCTGTAAGTTTGTAGTCATAAAATAAAAAAAATTTTGTACAACATCCATTTTTCGATGTACAAGATCTGGTTTTAGAAAATTAACACATTGTGTTCCCCAAATATGTGTACAATGGTGTGGAAACCAAGCAAGGAAAAAGACCTGGAGAACAGTTTAGGCAGGAATTCGTGACCTGTTACCCACAATAGCTTTTCCACACATCACTCTCTGGCAACAACAGACTCTTTGCCTCCAACCTCAACCATCATGTTGACTGTCAGGATTTTTGATGTTCTTTCACTGGCTAATCTATGTTATAGACTGGTAGCTTGTGCTGTACTCTGTGGAACAGATGACCTTAAAAGATGTTTTCTGTTGGATTTGGTTTTTCTTTTTTTTAGTTTTGGGGTTTGTTTGGTTTTTTTTTTTTTATTTATTTTACTATTTTGATGGTAAGAGAACTCAAAAAACTGAGAACACCCTAGAAAATTTAAATTAAGCATACAGTTACTGCTTCCTGAGAAACCACACAGAAGACATCTTCTCTGTCCTGTGTAGTCTAAATGACTATTGAAAGGGAATGAGCCTAAGGAACTTGCAGTATATACTATCTGAAAGATAACTTCAGGCACTGAAGTAGAATGTACATTTCTTACAATTCAGTTAAGTTTCAGCTATTGAACTGAATGGATTAATGTCCCAAATTTTCAAAATTCAAGATGCCCTGAATAAAGAGAATATAATAATATTTCTCTATCAAGAGTGCTGATCCTCAATTTTTTAACAGAAATACATTGATTTAGTCTTGCAAGGTTCTATGGGATATAAGTCTTTTGATTCAGTCACTGAAGTAATTAATAAAGGAGATGTTTCATAAAGCCTTTCAGAGAAATGTCAACATTTTGCTTTTATATGTTTTATTCAGAAGGAAAGGAAAATATTGAATGTCAGGATTGCAGCATAAGAGAAGTATCACATTTTGAATCTCCTGATAGTTTACTCTAACTGACCTGCATTAAATAGGCCCTATTACAGATATGGGATCCTCAAAGTCTGGCCTTTTAGTTTCCAAACATGAAAAGCCCTGTTTTTACCTGGAATGATGATATGTCCATGAAGAAATGCGGCAGTAAAGAAAACCAGAATAAGCAACATGATCCTTGAGTTTTACAAGATGACCTTGTAGCCTGGAAGGCTACAAGGCCAAGCCTTTAAAGCTCCATTCCAACAGAAATTATTCTATGATTCGATGATCCTGTCTCACCTTCTCTGTCACAGATATGCCTGTGGTCACAGATATAATATATCAAGACAAGCCAGCCACAGATTGCTTTGTTACAGCTCCTTTTGAATTACTTTGTCTTTGCGGCCACTGAAGAGTAAAGAACTGGTGGGATTTCTTTTCTGTCATCTTCAGTCAGATTTTAACTCTTCCCTGTAGTGGGACCTGCATTCAATTCCTTCTAGTCATGCCTCTGTTGCATTTTCCTATTCTGCTAAGCTACAGATATTTAAAGCTTTTAAACCACAAGAAACCACCTTTTCTGGTTCAAGCCTTTCCTATGCTTTGTGATTAGCAGGTCTCATGATGAAGACCAAACATTAGTATGCCTCCTTTAGGAGTTTCCAGAGAGCTACATTTTGATTCAAAATTATGGCAGCAGCAGTATTGAATGAGCACTATTTACTGAGAAGAGACACTGCTAAATATTCTGCAAAGGAAGTATATGACATGCAGGTAAGTTGTGTTTTCTTCCCAGCTTCAAGCAAGAACAAAGTACACATATCAGGCAGACTTTGTATCTTATACTGGTTTTGTTTGTGTGTGTACATAGTCATCTTATACAGAAGCATCTCAGATTTTGACATGCAGTATTATAAAATAATGCAAAAATTACTGTATGAATTCCCAGTTTATCTTATGAAATAGCTGTTTGAAAAATAAACTAAGCAATTAAAATAAGAAATGAAGATCCCAAATTGGCAGACATCATCTTGCTCACTCTCCTACAAGTAAGAAAATGAAACAGGGAAGGAAAACCTAAAGTCTATGACACTGAAGTGCTGGATTTGTCTGCTGCCCAATGCAGGAGTTCAGGTTTTCCAAGACAGCTGAGCAGAAACTTCCCAGAGAGATGCTGTGGACTAATGTTTGTCTTCACAGCATATGGTATGGATCCCACCTCTAGGCAGAGCAGACTCTGCTCAACATCTCACACCATAGCTCCAGATGGCCCAGAAGACTGATTAGAAGGGAAAAACAGAACCTGATAACAGCTTAGGCTCGGGATGGAAACAGCATCTATTTGCCATCAAGGTGTCATGTTTGAAAAAAGTGAAGTAATACATTCAACAACAATTCTTAAGGTATTTCTTGGCAAAAATCTCTCTGCGTGTGCCTCTTCAATACTCCACTATATTTCAGCAGCACAATGGACACCAATTATCTCAAATATTCCAATACTCATCTTCTTAAGGACAGAAATAAACAGCAATTATTAGCCTTCTGTATAGAGCCCACTAGGCTGTAAATAAACAAAACTTTCAGCAGCAAAATACGGTTGTGTCTTACTGTCTAATAAGAAAAGTTAACAGTGTCTGGTTTTGTCTTTTTTTTTTTATTTTACTGCAGCAAAAGCAGAAGCAATTAGTTTGTTGCTTGGTAGCTAGAAAAGATGGAAGTTTTAAGCATTTCTCTGCTGCCCACTTGTTAATTTCTGAAGTTTTTATCTATAATAAATAATGTTTACTGGCAGCACATATTTTACAAAAGGTAAGATTTTTACAAAATTGGAAGCCTGAGCACTACTTGATACAAAAAACCTGCTTAGACTATCAGAAAATGCTTGATACTAGACATGAGCAATTTCTTCTTGAAATGCCACTCTTTTTTTTTAACTTTCATTTTGAGACTCTTCGGCAGGTTAAATATCATCCAGGCTCTAAAATGTACCTGCACTGACCTTCATTATTTGATAAAATATTACAATTTGTACCAGGTTGTTGGTCCAGTTTCAAGGAGATCTTTGCTTTTTCTTTGGTCAAATGTTGACAGCAACTGGCTAACATAACTTGATAAAACTTCAGTTTGGCCATAACTCCTGAAGCCTCCAGCAACAACCAGTGTGTACTCATGTGGGAAAGCCTCAGCCTTTTAATCAACTCTTTTGACAGAAATGCTGTCACATCATATCTGTTCCTTTCTTAATCCCGCGTATTTATTTCAAGAGCCTAGTACTTATATCTCACATCCATCTACAGTGTGGCATATCAGCCTAAAGGCTCCACATCCCCTCTGCCTTGTCCTTAGTTCTGTACATTTTGTAGGGGATATGTGTGAGTCACCAGGGCAAGTCATTTACACAATTGTGAACAAGGACGAGAAGACTGAAAACAGCTTGTAACTACAATTTATCTGGATTACCATCAAGTGCCCTGGCAATCCTTGGGCTTTCAGTACAGGAATCAAGAAGTACCTGCTGTTGTAGGCTCTCCTTGGCTCACCAAAAGGGCAGCGTCACTCAGCCTGTGCTCTCCACAGCTTAGAAGTGCATCTTAAATCAGAAACCAGTACAAAAGGCACCTGGAACAAACCAGAATAAGATCCTGCTAAAGATCATCTCTACCTGCACATGTGATTCATAAACCAGCCAAATTTTTTTCATCACACCTTATCACCTTCTCTTTCTCCAGGAAAATGATCATTTTAAACCTAATAGTTGCGGTTCCTAGTAACTGTCAGGATGTTGGTTTGGACAAATCCATCTAAATAAAGTTGTTCTCCTAAAAAGAAAGATGACAATTTGATCAGCAGCCAAGTAGGAGATGTACATCTCAAGAGTCCATAGCAGTGGGCTGAATCTGGACATAGGTATGAGACAAATATTCAGAAAGCTGAGAAAGAAGCTGATGTCCAAACAAATAGGAATTGAGAATCAAAAGTTGAAAGCAATGATCCAAAATCTAAGGCATTTTGGAAATTTCTGTGCTAAATAACCCCCTATGTGTGAGAGAAGAGCTGGTCCTCAGACCACTGCGAGAGAGACATGGGCTGTGGTGATCAACACTGTTTAGAAACAGAAGTTTCTACAAGCTGATCAGACCACGATTTTTACAAGGTAGCTGCAATCTTTAAAAGAAGGAATGATGCAGAATGGCTTGACAGATATTAAAACTTGAGAAATATTCAACAATGGGAGTGAGATTTTATTCTTTCAAGACAGAACTTGTGATAGGAATGGAATACCATGGAATTCGTATTTAGTTGTTTATGAGCTTACATTGCTCAAATAAAGTGATTGTTGAAAGAGAATTGTGGGATGCTAATATAAAAAAGCAGACACCTGGGTCAAAATGTAGAATTGTAGAATTTTTTATTAACAAATCTTCCATCTACCAACACAACCATGAAAATTAAAAATCTATTTATGTAGGTTCACAGAAACAGAATTTGCAGAACTACGTGGTACTGCTAGGCAGATTTTTTTTTTCTTTAGCTGCTTGGACATAGTAATTCAGAATTTAGAAGTTTGCCTCTAAAAGTTTATTCTGGTAGTGATTTGTCTTGCTAACCTTAAAAGTAGATGATATAAATTTATTTGCTCTTTGTGTCAAACTCATGCTAATAATCTAAAATGGAGAAGTTTGGATTCAAACAGAGATGAAATTTTATTCACTAAATCTTTTGAATAGGATCCTTTTTCTGTCTTGTGTGTTTCAGTTGGAAAATCATTGAGATTAGGACCCCGGTTTTCAGTGTTACATTGCTTTTGCTATTTCACTATCTGTACTAATTTTGTTTGTTTCAGCATTACATCACACAGTACTGAAAAACTATATATATTATGCAATTTGGTTTTCCCAGTGCCCCCATGACAAGTTTTATTTGTATTTGCATGCAGCGTTCTGTTTTATTTCTTTATTCGGAAGAATTAGAATATTTGTATGTATTTATTTCATTCTGCTTTATTTGGGAAAGTAGCAACAGTAAAATCCTGGACCAGATGAACACCAGAAGAGGCTAACATCCAGCCCCAAATTCTTGGAGAATCCAATATATGTACCTTTTCTGAAATACAGTAAGTAATGTGCTTTCTGTATACAAATATAAGTTTATATATTGAAGATGTATTTCCTATTCCGTTTCCTTCTTGCCTTCTTGCATCTCTTAAAAACTTGTAAGAAACTTAGTTCACTATTTTGACTTCTATCTACTGCCCTAAGAACATCATCAAAAGTGCCCTGTGGCCCTGCTTGATGCCTGACATGGAAAGTCAGCTTAGAGGGAAACATGACCACAAGGCCAATTTTGTATGTAGCTAGCAGCCTGTGACGAAGAGGATCTGTTTGCTTCTCTATTCTTTTTCTGCTTTTCCACTTCAGGAAGAGGAGGTCAGATTGACTGTGTTTTGCAAGACTGAATAGTCCTTCCGTTAAGCCTTCTGAGAGTGGAGGGAAGGAAAATGGGAGGGAAGGAGGGAAAATGGGAGGGAGAGAGGCATAAGAGTTGCCATCTATAATGGATGGAGAAGACAAGGGACAGCTACTGAAGTTTAAAAAGCTGTGCCTGAGACATAATGGAAGGAGCTCTGCAAGTGGGCAATGTCTGTTGTAGTCCAGAAAATCATCCAGTTATGAGGAAATTAGTCTGCTAACAAGAATTTCCCCTGCAAAAACACAGTTAGAAGGGAAAGAGATTTTTTGCAGTTTCACTGTTGATATAGTTAAATTTTTGTCTCAGTTATTTCAACCTTGTAGAAATATTATTTCTAGCCACCTAATCATCATAAATACAAAGAGTGAAGAGTTCTTTATGAAGCCTTTGTATCAGTAAATTATGGTACAGTAAATATATTTCCTTTGTCACAGATACAGACTAAGCGATGCATTTTTCCTATCTGTCAGTGTATTGTGGCAGTTTATATACTTTTTTTTTGTGAGAATGAAAGAGTAAAAATTAGATTATGGCATTTTCCTATTCCAAATTATTTCTTAATGTGCTAAAAATAGTTTCTAGTAGACACTGGGGTAATACACCATAGTTTTAGGCCATCACTATACCCTTCCCTATGCTATTTTTCACTGTGGATGTCACACTGTCTTTCTCTAGTGTGATAATCTATTGGTTAACAGGAAAAACATGCACAGTTTGAAAACTGGACAGTCTTTGTGTCATTTTGGCAAAGACCATAGCTCACTCATTATATCTTCTAAAGTTATCATAATACTTTAATATTTTTCTTTGCTACCTTTAGTGCATGCACACCTAAAGATAGCATAGCTGTGTGTGTAGACATCCTCCTCATAATTATTCCACAAAGTATAAAATAATATATTCAAATTTGTGTGATACAGTGGTCAGAAATACAGACCAATTAAAAGTCATATATCTGGGCTATATAACTAGATCAGTTAGATCAGTATCACCTAATAATCTCTAGTACACAGATCTTTATATCACCATCCATTTCCACTGAAGCATTATGATTTCACTAGCAGAAAAACAAGCAAGTATGTATCAGATAAGGACTATTTTTTTGGAAACTAGCAAATGTGAGTCTTGGGCATCAGGTTAATAATTTAATTAGGGGCTCAGTATTCTTTCATGGAAATGGTTCACCAGATTTGGAATATAAAAAAATTCTCTCTACTATTGAGTTTTACAGTCATTTTCTCTTGGTTTTCTTGTTGTTCTTGTGCATGTTTAGTACTAAAAGGTGGCATTTTTATAAAGAGAGCAAAGTCAGTGTAGCATGAATTGTACTGAACTGTCAAGTGAAAGAACTACTGTGGCTAAGGAAGTGAATTCAAGTTCTGATTGCTCAGCAGGCTTTCTGTATCGCTCAATAATAAGTACCTTCAACAGCTGCAAGCCAACAAGTCAAAAAACCATGTTATTTCTTTCCAGGGGTGAATTTTTCAAAACTTCACTGGGCAATTTACAAGTGTACTGCTACTTCTGCTCAGGATCTCTTGTATGTGCATTATGTTCTTTAGGCGTAATTCAAGTATTTCCTATGACTTGGGAAGACACGGGATGGAAGAGTAACCAGAATGCTGGCATAGTCTCAGATTGTTTGTCTGCAAGGCTTTTATTTTTGGTAGCAAGTTTTCTTAGCTCAGCCCTGTTGCCTCTGGGAGATGCAAAGGATATGAGTTGGTCCCACTACTGTACTGTGTGTCACAGAAATCTGCTTTGATGTTGAAACAAAATGCTAAAATCTCATCCCCTTCCATGCAGGAGAAATGGGATCATGAAACAGAGAGAGGAAAGAAATCAAACATTTTGAAAGTAAGCTTCAGAAAACCAGACCTCTTCATTAACGAGCCTGGGTGATTCCAAGCATAATTTAGGTTGTAAACACACAGCTAGGGAAATGATAGGCAATCCAAGTGAAGATACTACCCCTAATGACATTTTTCTGTCCCTATAAAACCTCAGATTGTACAGCCTGGTGAATTAATTTTCTTGGAATCACCAGACAGACTTTGCTGAGGACATATCCAGACGTTTAACAGCAAGAAATGTTTAATTTCTCCCAGCTGGCAAACAATACTACATTAGGAGAATTTGATTATTTACCTTGTGAGTACACCTAAATATGAAAATCCAATAATATATTGTCTCTGAAAGGAAGAATAACTTTGCTAGTGCTGCTATAATTACTATGCTTTCAGGAACTTACGCATGTTTTATCTAAATATGGATTAATAACTTTCTTCCTCAGTCACAGGCATTTGCATACAAATACAACCATAAAAATGCCGCTCTTTTGCTCACAAGTAAGAGAATAATCACCAGCAAATAAAATAGGAGCTGTAGCTTAAACATGGATTTTATTAATTCGGAGCAGATTAGCTTTTCAAAGCTGTAGATACTGGAGTCTGGAAGCAGGGTATGGCACAGCTAATCTAAAATATGCCAACACCACTGATGGTTCAAACTCAGGTGGGTTCATTTGCTGGTAAGTGACATGCTGTTAGCAATATGCAGGAGGAGGGAGGTGAACTGGTCAGCAAAAATCAGAGAGACTAAATTTTGATTTGGAAGAGGGGTCAGTAGCATATTACAGTAAGGAATTTGGGAGTGGTTATATCACCTAGTTTTGCTTTTTCTTTTGTAGCTGGTGCAGTAACTTTTTTCCTAGATCCAGTGGTTGCAGATAATACTACATGGGAGAAGAGTGGGAAGGTCACACACATGGGGCTTCACATGGGGCAATCTCAATTAACTCAAACATTTCTTAGCTTAGCTGGCCAAGGACTGGGTGATGGAGCTACGAGAAAACAGAAAGCAAAAATGGTTACCAAGCTTGGTTTTGTGTTTTGGCTTTCTTAGGGGAAAAAATAAATGCAGAAAGGATGACCAGACACCTACCATGAAGGTTAACTTTCATTCTTTTAATTGTTTCTCCCCCAAGCTGAACTCTGAACGATCTGGGAAAGAGTCAACAAGGAATGAATCACAGCATGCCATTTCCTGCATCAGTTGTAACGGTGATGCAGCTTGCATCCTTCTTCCACCTATTAATCAGAACTATCCTGTGGGACAGTGTAGAAATCTGAGAGAAAACAAGCCCATGCATATTACTGTATATTAGCTGCTTCTGTTTGCAAATAAAGGTTGGACAAATAAACTACAAACTCCTAAAGTTCTGTACTGTATTTATCTTTCCCTCTGCAGGCCAATGCCAGAAGCAACAAAAAGAAGAGAGAAAAAAACCTGGAAGCAACAACAACAGCACCAAAAAACCAAAACCAAACCAAACCAAACCAAACAAAAAAAAAAATCCCCAAAACCAAAACCTAACAATTATAAAATTGGAAAATTATTTGCTATGAAGTCTTTCTCTTGCCTGTTGCATGAAAAACAGTTTTGACAGAGAAGAAAAAAGACTATTACCTTTGGCAACAAAAATAATCCATAAGTCAGGTTTTTAAGTTGGTACTTTAAATGAAAACTTTTACAGTACTAAAAACTGTGACTTAAAAACTTCTTTGTCTCAAACACATTTTTTTTCAAGAAAGGTGAAAGGTTATTCGTTAGTTTCTTTGTTTTGGGCATTTTTTTTTATAACCTCCCCTGTTAGCCAGGAGCAAAATGTGTCTATAGGAGGGGTGAAACCTCAAGTCTTTTAGCCTCATTAGTGAATGATGGTAGTTAAATTTGGTTTAAGGATTGCAAGGCAGGAAGATGTAGACTTTGAAGAAGCAGCACTTTGCCTTGTGTCACTGCTTCCTCATGAACTCAGGAAGTCTATATCCCAGAAATTCCTACAGCAGTGTATACTTTAATTATGGTAATCTTCAGACCTCTGCCAAAAGCAAGATTAGCAAAGTCACACAATCACAGAATTGTTAGAGGTTACCAAGAGACTGGATACTACCTGGATACTATCTTCTCAAACCTGCTCAGAGCAGGGCCAGCTAGACAAGACTGTCTAGAACCATGTCCAATTAGTATTTTAATAACTTCAGGGTAGGAGACTGCCCATCCTCTCTACAACCCACTCCACTGCCTGGCCACTCTCACAGTAACAAAAGGGGAGGTTGTCCTTAAGTGGAATTTCACCCTTCCACTGAGTATCACAGAGAAGTTTTTGATTCTGTCGTCTTTACTCCCCTGCATCACGTATTTATGCACAAAATCCTTCTAAATATTCTCTGTCACTGGGAACTGACTGACTTCTAGATCCTCACATACACCTTTTTTCTTTTCTATATTGACTATAAAACTGACACTTGGCTTCTCCCTGTATACAGGAACCCCTTCCAGTTACTATGGCCTTTCAAAAATAATGAGCAGCAGCCTCACAGAGCCTTCAGCCTGCTACTTCAGCACCTCTGGGGGCAGCTCTCCAGGTCCATGGACTTAGGTCCAGCTTGTTAAAGAGCTCCCTTACCTGGTTCTCCATTACTATGGGCAGCTCTTCCTTGGTGCAGTCTTTCTCAGCAGCCCCAGCACCTGGAATTGCTGAGGACTGGTATTTCTGGTTTGGGTATTACTGGTAAAGACTGAAGGGAAACAGGCAATGAACATATTGGTCTTTTCCATGTCTTTTCTCTTGACTATGAGAACTTCCCAGGAGCACAACTCTGATTAGATCAGTGACAGACTTTCAAAGCACACACTCTCCTGAACCTGTTCACTCTGGAGCAGGAAAAAAGCAACAAAAGTTGCTGAATTTAGGTGTTTTGTCAATCACATAGTTTTGTAAATCTGCCATAACTATAGCTGAGGTAGAAATGCTAAAAAAGGATCAATTTAAAGCTGTATTTTAGAATGCACATCACATCTGTGCTCAAAATATACTACATATAAACAATCAAAATTAGGACACTATTTAGCTGTTAGATGTTAAAGCTGGAGTTATACTGTGTAATTGCATACTTCTGATACATATTCATGTGGGCTACCTTGCAATTAAACTTTCCAAATTCAGTATTCAAATGGCAGTTTTTCTATTTTTTTTTTTTAACTTCTGAAATCTCGTATATTCATCAGGAAAGCTTTCAGTTAATAAATGGATTCTGCAACCTACCATAAAAGATCCTCTGTTCTGTAGAACATGCAAAACAAAAATATGATCCTTACAGTCTTGATAAGGTCATATCTGTTAGGATTACTTTTTGTCAGTCTAGAAAGTTTTCAATACACTTTCCGGTATAAAACAAAAATAGCCCTACATGAACATATCATAAGTACAACTCAAATTCAGCAAATATAAATTGTCATTTTGCTATAACAAATGACACCTAGTTTGAAGTAGAACTAAAAATTAATGCTCCCTATTTTCTTTTTGAGTTTTATCTAACACGTAATATTTGCCAGACTCATGAAAATATTTTCTTTTTCAGAAGTGGGCTTTCAGAAATTATATTTAAAATAAACAATCTACTGAGAAAAAACTTACCTTTACTTCTATTTTTAAAACCAGGGCATTATGTCATTAATAGCAATGATCAATTTAAAAAATTGTATTTTTATTTATTTATTTATTGTTTTGGGCTTGCCAATAATCACAAAATAAAGTAAGGGAAGTGTCTTACTAAACTATAAATGCTATTCTGAAGACAACATATTTTAAAACTATTTTTTCAAGGAATTAAGGTTCTGTAAAACTTTTGCTTGTAAGATTTTATTGAGCAAAGGCATGGGATTTGGACATTCTTTTTCCAAATGTGATATATGCAAGTTTTTGCCCTGCCAATTGCAGTTTTCCAGCGCAGGCTCCCACACAGTGCCGTTAGATTGCAGTAAGAGAAACAGGAAAAAGAACAAATTTCTGGACTTTAATAAATTGCATGGGCTGAATATCATTTGGGTAAATTTATCTCCTATCGCTGCACTACTTGATGTATGAATAACATTGGGGTTTTGCTCCATTTAACCAGAAGGGTAGCTAACACTGAAACTGCATAACCTTCATAAGATAAATTGCTTTTAAAAAGACTAATAATAGTTGTATTTTAAATCCAGACTGATAATCCTTTACTACCTGTGCCATACCTTGAACAGATCTGATTAAATGAGTGTCTTATTGATACTTTTCTGGGGCAACCTGAAAATTCTGGGGTTTTTTTTAAATATTTATGTATCATGTGAATTTCTGCAAAGTACTTTGGTAAAATCATTTACCTCCCTGTTACACTGGGCTCTGGAACATGGTATCATTTGGTCTGTGCAATGTAGTAGTAATGAGCCTGCCATCATCTATGGACACAGTACTGTAAAGAGTGAAAATATATTTTCAGTATTACTAGTAATACTACAGTATTACTAAAGTATTACCTGAGACTTAAATAAGCATGATAATACAAGCAGCTGATATGAAATCCAGAGGAACAGCAAACTGAAAAGTACTGCTCTAGTTTTTCACTACTGCTCTAGTTTTTCACTTTTGGACACAATTCCAAGAGCCTTGCTGACCTTCCACAGCTCATCAGTGTTGGAGCTAGGACCTCTCAGGCAATATCAGGGTAACACCTGAAGAGGCACAAGACAAGGAAATGTTTTTCAACATTGAAACAGTCCTCTCACAGCTTTACCTTTAACAATTGAGAGCAATTTGGGAGGATTTGCATCGTCTCTCAAAATTTTTTGAGTATTTGTGTTAAGTACAGTAGAAACAAAGAAACACACCAAATGTGCTGTACATTTCCCTTTAAAGTAAAACATTGATGAATTCATGGCTAGTCCTATTGGACCTCTGTTTCCTTTGCTCATTTACTTGCTTCTGAAGGAAAACAGATATCACTTTTTTGCAGAGCATATTCTGTTCCCTATTGCTCCCTGGATCTCCATATCCCTGTTTTATGTTGCTCCTTCTTGCAAAGCCAAAAGACTTTATTTTTACCTTTATTATTATTATTATTATTATTATTATTATTATTATTATTATTATTATTATTATTATTATTATTATTATTATTATTATTATTATTTTCAGATTGTTGGAGGTTAGGTTTCTTTCCTTTTGTTCCTTTTTACTTATAATTTTTTTCCCATGAGTTTCTTGGTAACACAAATGACTGGACACTTAAGAAAAGGAAAAGTGGCCAAGCTCAGAGGAGGAGGGCATCTGGTTGCTCTTCTCATGTCTGGGAGTTCCTCTCCAGGGGGCAGAGATACCGCGGGAATTGGGCAGGTAAAGGACGGGCTGGGGCAGCTGCTGGCTCTCTCTCTTTCCCTCAGCTTCAGAAGAGGATGGTCGGACTTGCTGCTTGAGGAAGGGAATTCGCTTCTGCCACTGGAGCCCAGCCCAGAGCTGCTTCCTCTGCTGTGGGGTGAGCCTCTGCTCGTGAGAGCAGCCACTGGACTGGGACCTCATTAACACCGACCTCACTAAAAGAGGGACCTGTTCCCATCTGCTCGGGTGCCCGGGATCCTGAGCTCGCCTCTCCCTGCCCTGCTGGGAGCCGGGCTGCCGCTGCCCCATCCCCGCCGCTTCTTTGGCACTGCTCCGAGCTTTCACTGCACCCCTTGTCTACCGATACGTCCTGCCTCCCAGCCTGGTGCTCCCGAGAGTCCTGCTGTGACCCCGGGATCAGCTGCCCCAGGGCTGTGAAGCGCAGCCTCTCCTCCGTCCCTCCCCGTCTGGGCCCAGCCGCCATTGCCGCGTGCTGCCCGGGCCCGCGCCACAGCGCCCCCTGCAGGCGCGGGGAGTCACCGCACCTGCCCCGCCCGCCGCGAGCAGCAGCGCCCCTGCCGGCCGCGCCCGGAACTGCAGCAGAGGGGAGAGCGCCGCGGCCGGGAAGGCGGGGAGCGAGTTCCTGGTTCTGTTTGGTGCCGGCGCCACAGTTGGTGATGTTTGTTTGCTTTATTACACACCCTGGTAAGGAACTGCTATTCCTATTGTCGTACCTTTGCCTGAGAACCCCTCAGTTTCAGAATTATAATAATTCAGAGGGAGGGGTTTACATTTTCCCTTCCAAGGAAGTCTCCTGCCTTAGCAAATCTTTCAAACCAAGACACAGATATAGAAAAATTGTTTCCTCCTGAAATGTAGGAGAGAGGGAGGGATGGAAGAAGGGACAGAGGAGAGGAAAGGCAGTAAAAGAAAGAGGCCAGTCCCTTGATCTGTTTTCTAGAACAAGGGCTGAACAAATTCTCCTATGTGTGGGGTTGGAATGGATTGTAGAGGGTGGGAGAAGTCTGGATGGGAACCATTAAAAGCTGGGACAAAGAAGGAAGACCATGTCAACAAGCTGAGTCAAGTCAAAACTGAGTTAAATGATTCCAAATCCACACAGAAATGGAGATCCAGAGCAAAACATCAAATTCCCATAACATGTAAGTCGTGACCCTAAGGAAAAGTCTCAAAAGAATGTCCAAAAAGAAAATAAGCAGCAGCAAGATGAAGCTTGTTCTAGCAAATATGAAACAGAGTTGTCACAAAGCAAAATTGATTTGTTAATCCATATTTACTGTGAACATGATAAATCAGGAAAGACGTGAAAAAAAGTGGAAGTGGCAAGTCTTTGGGGTGTGCCCTCATTGCATCTGTTTTTGGTGACCATATGATATTACAAAATGAGCACAAGGCATGTTTCAGTACTCAAAGATCATAATTATTATCAGATATAATAGCTAATATAATAATAAAGGGAATCAGGATGGAATTCCTAAAGGCAATGAAGGTGGTTTTAAGTTTAGAGTTGGTTCAGTTCTTGAGCAGTTAGGCTGTGCAGCCAGCATGTGTTTAAGATGCCCTACATGTATTGCAGGCCTGGGAAAAGTTAGAAAAATTAAAAAGCCGTGCTATTAAAAAGGAAATGCTGTATTTTTATAATAGAGAATGTAAGCAAGAAACTGGGACAGCTTTTATCTCAGCACTTAACACTAGGATCTAGCTGAGAGGGTAGAAAGATAAGTCAAAAAACACAGAACTTGGAGGAGGCTCTTGTCTCATTGATTGTATTCAGCTCTTTATGGACACAAAGTTTCTGAGCTATTTACAGGGCATACCGTGAGCAAGTGTGTGGGCTACTGTTTTACTTTTCAGCTTTTGAAAAAATAGATGGACATTCAGTTACTCACCCAGTGAGCCAGATTCATGTGCACAAAATTCCCCACCATGAGCATACATTTCATAGACTTAATTTTTTTACCTATGAAACTCATCAGTCTTCTCCAAGCGTAGGGATAGGACTCTGGCAAAGATTATTTTTCTGATTTTCTTCCTGCTACTGAAAACCAAAATTCTGTATCATCTTCCATTATGAGATGGAGAACATGCTGTTAGAGGAGAAAAATACCAAATGGCATGTAATGGAGATAAGCAAAGGAAGAGCTTTGCATTGCAGAAAGAACCATTATTCCTGCCAACAAAATTTAAACATGTTGCACTGGACTGAGCTTATGATGGCTTGTTGTGTATTCCATGAGGAAGATGGGAATTAAGCTGTGGACATGGATCAGTGTATAGTTCTCTTCCAGACTATTAAACTGGTCCACACTTGCATGGCTACATGTCTATGTATGTTCTTCAGGTCTAAGTCTGTTGGTCTCCTATCACTACTATCAGAAAGACTACTATCAGAAAAAAAAGATTTAGAAACCCTTTATTCTGTGGGATATTTATCATATTTATTCATCATATGTGTTGTGAAAAAGGAAAATATCCAAATCCATCAAGTTTTACTGGGTTCTAGATCTCAAACACTTGGATGATCAATGATCATAAGACTGTGTAGTGCTTGGCAACATACAATACCATTGTGTCCCTTGGGAGGATTTCCCAAATCCTGCAGGGCTATCAATTTAGGACATTTCAAGGGCAGTTCTAGACCTAGTTCTTTCTAAACTCCAGTGATATGCCAACATAGAAACTGGTCTCTTCCCAGTCCCCCAGAGATGATGCTACTCCTCTCACCATTTTCAAGTGGTGAAGCTTGCTGCAAAGGCCCTGCACAGACAGAGATGGTCACAGATCAGCGCAGACAGTGCCTTTGCAGGCACTCACATAAACATAAACAGTTCTCATGTAACCACAGCCTGATCTTGTTCTTACCAGCAAATAAGACCCAAAATTCAATAGATCTCAGGGATACACACAGTCACATGGCTGCCTTCAGCAGCTGGTTCTCAGACCTGTGGTATCACCACTGCCTGGGTTCCAGGTTCCTGGTTTCTGTGTCAGTTTGACCTTAAAACAGCATTCACCCCCTAACAATCTCTCAGCCCTACTAACACACTACTCCAGTTTTGAGTTCACTAGCTGATCACATTTGCACATAACAGCAGATGCACACATAAAATAGTACAAAAGAAAAGGTAAAAAGGTAAGAACTGTGGTGATCAAGTGAAGGCCTTGAGTGATTAGTTCCTTTTTACGTCCATTTTCTGTCTTCTCAGGGATGGTCCTTGCTGTTCCATCCCTATACTTTTCTTCCTTGAAATTTAATTTTAGCTCCAAAATGCCCCTAAATTCTCTGTACATTCTCACAGTGCCCTTAAAACATGGAGCAGTAAGTGTTATACATGCCCAGAATCTTACAAAATATTTCCTAAGATTTTTCTTCCTTATGGCACACACACCAATACCCTAAAATAATCTTGTTTCCTTCTTTCTGTCAATTGAAAAGTGTTGGTTGAAGCCCTTTGAAGTCTGACATTTCTGCAATGAAGGATTGCTCCATGCGTTATGGACTTCTTACAGTCTTCACCACCCACTCTCAGTTAGGAACTGTGTATCTGAAAATTTAAATTAGCCATTTTCTTGGGGTTTTTTTTAGGGTAGGAGGCAAAATTGTCAATGCAGTACTCCTGTGGCAGATACTGTGTCAAAAATGTTTCCTCTTGTAGGTTCATGGATTTGTTCAGGGACCAGCCATCTGAGTCTGGTTAACCCTCTTTAAATCTGGTCATGCAGAAATCAGCTGGAAAACAGCCACCACTTTCATTGGAGTCAGACTTTCACACCTGCTGGTTTATTGCAAAAGATGATGCATGCATTAAAAAAAAAAAATCCCAGTAGTCTCTTGGCCCTTTGGGGACAAATGTAACAATAAAGGCTGAGAAAAGCCAACTATGCATCACTGAACCATCCAAGCACAAAGTGGAACATAACACTAGTCAGGGAAGTCTCTTATAAGTTCTCTGATCTGAAACGAGAAGTGATCAGCCACATTCATTTCATTTTTTTGAAATACACATCTAGCTTTACACTTAGGTTTGCCCACTTGTAGCGGATACAGCATTTAGTGTGTCTGTCTTTGAGATTTGCTTTAGGCTCCTTTCAGATATGAGAAAGGTGAAAACTCTAGGCCGTGGGCTCATTTTTAAATGTGAGCACATCACACTGTGAGATGTGTAGTCCTAACTCAGGCATAGCTAATGCTGCAGCATTTCAGTGCAGGTTGCATCCATCAGAAGCTCTAAATTAAAATGAGAGAGAGACTGCTGATTTTTATCCATCCTGCTATGGTAAGGGAGGATAAGAGGACATGGTCTGTATGGCAAGAACATACACTCTACCCAGCAGCTGACAGTATACATGACAGAAACTATGGGGGGTTTTAGTGAAATACTGAATCATATGCATACATTGTTAAAAAAAAAAAAAAAAAAAAAAGAAAGAAAAGAGGGAAAACAGGCGACCAGTTGAACACAAAACAAAAATGAATAGACAATATGTAGAGAGACAGCAGTTCTCTTTAAGAGATCCATGCCCTATTCAACAACAAAACCACTACAATTTGGCATCCAATCTCAAATCTTTTTGTAGGCTGAGTAAAGCTCTCATGGAAGCCACAGTCCAGTAATTGCCTTGATTATCTTAATCTGATTTTTTTCAGGTTATGTGACATGACTGATTTTCAGGTCTCTCTCTGTTTTATTTACTACTAATCCCCACACCCACACACTTCCACCTCCTGCAGATTGACTTCCCAATAAAAATGGAGGAGTTAATAACAAGAATAATCAACAAAGTCAAGCAAGAATGACAAAATCTCTGTTGTCTATTAAGAATGTCAGTAAACCCATGATAACATGTGATTGATAAACCACGTGATTATCATTGTCAGGTACTTGTGGTCAAGTTGAAAGGAATAAAATAACTGTATGAGAACATAAGAAGAGAGTTCTCCCTAAGTAACATACTGATATGCTCCTTTTGTATCCTATGGAAGACTCAATGGCAATCAGATTCTCACATTATTTGTGCAATTATTTATAGAACAGAGTAATTTTAAGTTGATTTTCAGAGCTGTCAAGTGTTATTTCACTCACCATCAGGTCTCCCATAGCTTTCCCTGGAGTCACCTGGTGCTGCAGGGGCAGTCAGCTGAACCTGAGCTCATATCGGCAGACGAGGTTGATGGCACAGCCATACATCGTGGTCTCATCTGTTGTGAGTTATCTACAAAATATTTCCTAAATCTGGTGTGTTCTGTTTCTGGAATTAATGATATAAAACCTTTTTTTTTTTTTTTTGGTGCAGACAATTTAATTATCTATAACAGATTGTGTATCTGTATCATCTCTTATATGTATTTGTATCATATATATTTTCAAGTTATTTTAGTGTTCTTCTTCGGGATTTTGGTTGTTAGGATTTTGTTTATTTGTTCATCTTGTTAAATGAATATTCTCTAGTTTCCTGCAGGTATCCAGCATCAACAATGCTGGTCCTATTCATTTACTTCTAAAGCCAAACAGTGGCAAAAAACCCCAGATGAGTGACTAGAGTATCAATGTAGGGAATTCAATTAAGAAACCGCAGTTTGATTCTAAAATATTCAACTAATATATCCTTTCCAATCCATCCTAATAAATTCTTCCCAATGTGCTTACATGGTGCCAGGAAAAGAAATGTTGTTCCTCTAATCAAGTGGGGAAAAAAAAAAAAAGTGTTTACACACATAAGTATAAAAATACAAAATATGTTTAGCAAAATGACTTTTCACTAGATATTATCTAAAGAGAAGCAATATTGGCAATACCAATTCAATAAATTAAGTCAGGTGGAATTATACTGATTTGATCTCTGGCTGTATTTGCCTGTCTCAAGAATAAATTATAAAATTAGCATGCATAAATTTCTCTCATTATTTGTCATTTAAAGACAGGCTTATTTGAAAACTTAAGGAAACATCTCTGATCATTGCAGGTTTTTTGGTAATGAAATTTTTATACTGGGCAAAACTGACAACTATAGTCCAAACAGTGTTATCCTGAAAAGAATGTGCCTTTGTTTGCTACTAGGTATAGATAGGTCATACTCTTGTCCCCTTTTTTTGGAGACTTTTTCTCAGTAGCACTGAGAAAATATAAAAAAATATATAAAATTATGTAAAAATATAAAAAAATATAAAAATAGCTTAAAAATATGACAAAGAAACCTACTCTGAAGAAGAGATATCCTGTAGTCAGAAACCTCTTGGAGTAAAGACCAACAAATATTTTAAATATTAATATGACACCCACATGTCTAATAGGTAATAGCTTCTTTGTTAAGGGATGTGCTGTAGACAACTGTGGCCTTTTTGGTCACAATAAAGCTATCTAGACATTTCTACACATCAGCTGCCAAAGGATTCCATAAAGCATGTATGTCCAATGAAGAGTACCTTGGGATACAATGTTTTTCATCAAATTTCTTAGGAAATAGGTATTTCACTCATGGTTTCATTTAGGTTTGGGTGAGGCTCGTTAGAGGAGGCATGACCTTTTCTTACATCCTTTCTTTAGGTTCTTTGTGGAACATGTTAAAATCTGCTTTTGAAACTCACAAATGTGAGCCCCCTTTTTATTATATAATTTAATGTGATATCAAGGTCCAGACTTTAAACTGGTTCAGTGATAAGCCTAATGGACTTTCTCATCTACTTTGTCAGTCTCACCACCAGGATAAATGCAATTGTTCTTTGCAAAGAGTGAGTCTTTGTAAATCATGCATTGCTTGAGCTAACTTAGGAGGAACCCTCTCGTTTTCACCACTAGAGAGGAGCAGAGATGTACTCCTGGCGTTGCTGAGTGCCCCACACAGTGTTTCAATGCCAACCGGCTGTAAGTTCAAGGGCCAAATGAAAAGGAAATCTGAACTGTGAGGATGACTTTATGGTGAGCTGGCTGTCACTGTAATGGACTCGGGACCGAGGGCTCTGGTGGCAATAGTGTGTGACAAGGGAGCCACAGGGAACAGATCATGGACTTACTGTGGTCACTGAGAATAACAGACTGAAGAAGTGCATCCAGGGAAGGGAAGAGACATCCACAGGGAAAAGGAGTCATTAAGATACTAACAGGGTGCTTAGACAAAAGATCTAATTCACATATTTTTGAAGGGATTTTTCACAAAGCTCTGTCCTTTCTCCAGTAAACATATCCCTCTGAGTCAGTGATTGCTGATCCCTCGTGTAGTCAACTTGCTCAGTGCCCTCTGCAATTATTTCATAAAACTCTATAAAATTCATAGGGTGGGGTGAACATCTAAATTAGATTTAGCTACACTTTACAAAGTGGAAAACTTGAGTGCTTGAGTCACTGATGCACTAAGAATATAATGCTGAGCTCCATTATTTCTAGCCCTGAGCCTAGAAATAACTGTTTTTATTATTATGATCTTATCAGATATAAATCACCCAAGCTGATTCAAAAGGAAGCAGCAATCCCTCTATTCATGGGGAAGTCAACAATGTGTTTTCCCAAAGCATAAAAGCATGGAAGAGGAGAATTAGAAAATGTCCCTTCCAGGGGCTGGTGGGTACCAGGAATGTCAGGATTTGCCTCTGGAGTGGTGGGCAGGACCTGGAAACCAGACCACTGCCCCATCCAGGGAACAGGACAGCCTGGCAGACACCAGAGACATCTCCAGACAACAAACAACCCCATGCAAGAAGGAGGTTCAATATCAATTCAGGGGCAGGATAGGCCAAAGCATGTTGCGGCGCATTTTACAGTTTCATGTATTATTTGAGTTTGTATTGGTACATTCGGTAAACCTTCTGTTATATGGTTCTGCCCTGGTTCTCCCCTCCCTCCTATTATATGTCAGTATCCTTGTCTCCTCCCATGTTGCTATAGAGTTTTGCTGAGTCATTCCCCTGATCCCTCCCTGGCCCTCTGTCCGTCACTCGGTGACCCTTCCCCATCTTCTGGAAACTTCTACCCTGGGCATTGAGTGGTTGCTTCAGAGGCCAGGGTCCCTCCTCCGAGTTAAACCCATTGGCCCTTTCAGTGCCAATCCCTTCTTTTCCCCACACCCCCCTGCTACCCTGTTGGCCGAGGGATAGACCCCACCCCAATTTCCTCCCACTTTATAATCCCCTACACAGCCTTGTTCATGGTCTTCGACGGGTTGGCTCTCCTGAATTGGGATAAATCTGGATTTGCCCCCCGCTGGAATCCGCTCTCTTTCCTCTGCCATTGCTGCCACTGCAAGTCCCAGCTGCAATGGCGAGAGCATTAGGTGCCCTCCAGACCGCATAGGATTCTGGAGAGTGCCCCGCCGTGCTAGCGGTGTCGCAGCTAGCTGCCCCAAGCCTGCTCTTTGGACAAATAGCAGAGGGACACTGCAGCAAAAGCATTCATGGATTTCCATCAAATAATCATCCTGGCACGCTGAGGTTGCTTTAACAAAACTGTAGTATTATTTTTAATTGAGTTTTTAATTTTCACTTTTGTTTTGATGTGATTGGGATCTCAAAAATGGTGATCTCATACAGTGACTTGAAAATGAAGAATTGAAAATGGTCAAATGAAGAATTTCCCAAAATTGAACAAAACATTTTATCTTGAGTCAACAAAATATTTTATGTTGACACAAATCAATATAATTTTGTTTCTATTTTTTGGTTCAGCTGAAACACCTAAGAAATCCATTATTTATAGTCCCAAGCCTTTTCTTCTGTTTGCCAAACTAAATGCTGCTGATATTTTCAAAAGTTTAAATTAGATTCTATAGCACATTCTGGTATACATAATTTTGCCATTTACTTATGGCTTTCTTTCATTAATGATCATGGCCATCTTAGAATTACCAACTGGAAGTACTGTGCTTACCATTTCTTGATTTATCCAAGATTCAAATCAGAAGTTTTGAGCTGTGGAAATACCTGAATTACATAGGAAAACTCAAAACCAAATGAACTTCACTTATGTTTAGTTTGGGGGGATGTGGGGAGGATCTTTTTTGTTTTGGTGGGTTTGGGGTGTTTTTAAATACTCTAATTTGCATTATGATACCTCTTAGTGGTCCAAGTAACAAAACAAATAATACCTGGTGTTGGCAGCAGTCCCCAGAGCTAGTATTTCACACTCAAACCTATGGTCCAGAACTTTCCAAGTAATTACCAAAAGAACAGTAGATAATTACTTGGTTATTTGTATGGTTCCTACTATTGCTGAAGGAATTGTACTGAGTGGTTTTGCAATTTGCTGGCCAACCTATTGAACTGAAGAATACTTATCCTGAAAGTCATGTCAGGTTTAGATTATATTTAATTTAAAATATGCACATATAAGTGCCAACCAGTTTCAAAGTTTTCTGAGTTAACAAATCCCAGTGTTTAAGTATAATGAATTAGTATTAGTGATTATGAATACTATAATATGTGATATGATTAGTGTAGGATCCAGTATGTGAAGAATACCTACAAGCTCTTTTTCTGCTACACCAGACCAGCTAACCTGGGATCTACTGCATTGCCATTTTCAATCTATTTTTTTACTTTACCAGAGTGGAATAAAGTGTTCCAGAAGCCCTGTCCTGAATTAACTTTATTCAGTGTTTGTACATGAGGTTAAATCTGAGACCTTTTTGCCTTCTGATTAGAGGCAGAAGTCTTGAGACTTTCATCTCAACTTCTAACTTCTAAGAACAGGACAAGAAGAGTGGAAAGTTTTATGCCATTTTAAATAAAGCATGTAACTGATGTTCCTTCTTTGCTTTGGCTATAAACATTTCACCAACATTCAGAGTTCAAGGGAGCTCACAGTCTGCTCTTTGGCAATCGTTGTTTTCACTTGACATTTCAAATGAAACATTCCTTCTGTGGTATGAAAAGCTTTAGAAAGAAAGTTTTGCCTCTAACCTGTACTTAAATGCTTATGAACGATTTTTTCAAAGGTGGGAAATTGTATCTGCAAGTATTCTCACACGCTGTGTGAAAATTTTAACAGAACACTCATATTCATATTCCAACATTTCACATTACCATCTCTGTATCATAAGGAGATTGTGAAGCCCCTAAGTGACTGTTTATGACTCTTTTTTTGAGTCTGGTGTATACTATCCCTAACAATAAAAAAATCATCTCGTATGAAGGTGATACTACAGTTAGTTTGCTGCTGATGGGAAAATGGCATGATTCATAATTCCAGTTACAGAGGAGCTCATTCTCAGAGATTCATAAACAAGTTTAAATCCTACTTTCAAAGTGGCTTAAAAGTCAAGAGAAAACCAATGTTGTTTAATATTTCAATAAAATGCCTAATTTTTACTGCGTGGTAAATAGGTGGAGGAATTGATTAGAGCAGTTTAGGGAGAAGTAACAAGAAGTATTTGCTTAACATTCAGTGGCAGAAGAATGGAGGATAGACAAAAGAGAAAATGCATAGTTGTGATCAATTAGAACAAGAAATCATTTTTGGAGAGGGAGGGAGGAACTGATGCACTGAGTTTCATCATGTTCAGGCTCAACACCGTAGCTGAAGGTGTTCTGTGCAGTATAATTCTGTCTGAATTGTAAGAGGAATCAGCCTGACACAATATTTAAGTTTGGGGCTGTTTTCACGTTTTTGAAATTTGATTTGCATCCAAGGATCAACACAAGTTTCAGCAACATTTTCAATCTGTGCACCTGAGGAGATATTTTTCTTCTAAGTGTTCTGTGTTCACATATACATCATCACCACTACAGAGAAGTCTTTAATGTTGCCCAAACCGTAGCTTAGGTAAAGTCCTTAATACTCATTGCTGTTTAGTCTTTCAGAATGAGGTTTTCAAAATAGTATGCCCCCAGAATGCCATAAGAAATTCTGCTTAAATTCCCAAGACTGTGTTGAAAATCTGTTTTTAAATAGAGGAATGCAGGGGCAAGTGGCACTAGAAAACTACAAATCTTGGGGTCACCTCTGACCTTGACTGTACCTGCATGCACTCGCACATACCCAAAACTTACACTTACCTTTTAATGCTCCTTCCTAGTGGGGGTTAGGAAGGCAAACAAATCTCTGAAAAATTACTTGACACACAGTTTGGTGATGTGGGTGCTGAAAAAACAATTGCCAGGTATATCCTTCTACATCAGCAAATACCGACATGCTGTCCTTATCACTGTATCGCAATTGGCCATTTTATCTTGCAAAATTCTGTAGCAGCCATTTGGGATCTTCAGTCTATATTGTAAAAATTACCTTAACCCATCTGGTGTGTTGACTCTTCTAGTGTCAGGGCTTGGGTTTTGGGGGGTTTTTTTTGTTTGGTTGGTTGGTTGGTTGGTTGGTTGGTTGGCTTTTTAGTCAAATACAGAGTTGCTCAGGAATATTTCTGCTCAGCCTGGGGCTTGTGAATAAGGCAGATACTTATTTTCATTCTTTGCTATTGTTTTTCAAGTTTCCAGTGTGGTCTCCAGAAGATGAGTTCCAAAGAGGTTTTGTTTGGTTTTGTTCGGTTGTGTTTTGTTTCTGAAATATTTGCAACATTATAGAAACTTGATTCTGGCCTTGATTCTTACCTCTTAACATGTTCAAAAGTGCTGTCTGTATACAAGGCTTTAGAAAAAAGGCACTATAAATACTGTAAATGGTGCTTTCAAGCATCAAAAGAGGTTCTCAATATTCTTACTACTCCACTGAACATTCCATACTATCTACATATATTTCAAGATTTTCATGGTAAGGTTCTGCATTGCCAATATATTCATGGCTTAGCAAATCACTTGAGCAGGTATCCCCGTTCCCAGTGGTGGGTTCTTTGCAACCATATTTAAACATTTACTTTGTTAATCATCAAGAAATCTTACAATAAATCTTATAATAAATGAAATGTTCAATTAGTTCTTCACTGTTCTTGAAATCCTTGCTTGAGATACTATTTTGCTATAGGTGGAAAAAAGACACCAACATTCTCAGTAATGATTAGTGGCTTTTTTTTGTCAGATACCCCTGATTTCTCTTAAGTTTGCTAATCTCAAATAAGTTGTTGGGCTATTCAGTCCACTGAAGGCATAATCAGTAGCTTTTGTCACAGACAGGGCCCCAAGGGAAGGCTTCTTACTTGTCCCTTCAATAGACAACATAAAAATATATACTTCCAGCTTTGTGAAATATTTTGTTGATGGTTTTTACAAATCTTCATGTAGTTTCTACTAGAAAACCAGAGCTGCTGTGTAAACAAGGGCAAAAACCTAATTGATGCTAAAGTTTAGGAGTACAAATGGAGTGGTTTTCTGAATCTTAATATTGAATTTGTTTGCTTCTCAGATGAAGAGTGCTAAGTAAAAGAAAACTTATTTTTCTAGTCAAAGTCTAATTGTCCTGTCAACTGTTACATACCTCTTTAATTATTTTACCTTGGTGAATATTTGCTACTTTCTCTCATGTATAAAATTAGTCTCACATTATTCTCCATGGTAATGAGATAGTACTTAATGAAAGGTGGAACCCATTTTGACAGATCCCTGGACATGAAACTGACTCACATATGAGTCAGAAATATATTCTGGTGGAAGTTTCCAGAGGTAAGAATGAATACTTTGGGTTGGGAACAATTTACTAAAGAGGCTGTTGGAATATTTAACTTTCCATAACTAAGGAAGGCACACAAAAGGGTTTATGGACACCCTGCTTCTCTTTCTAGTAGGAAAATGTATTATCACAGAGGCTGTAAAGGGAAAGTGAGTGTTGAAAAAATATTTTGGAGGATTTATTTTATCTTTCTTTGATTTTTGTATAGTAGCTTTACTTCATTTCTACTAATATGACCATTGCCACAGTGCTGCAGATAGAGTGAGCCTGTTCCCCCTCTCTGTTATTCTGTTGGTAATTTTCTGCATCATAATTGTCTAGGGAGAGCAAATGAGGGAACAGTGATGCCTCTGTCTTCTGCAGCTCACAGAGAACTATGCCAGACAATGTCAGCTTCTGTAGCAGTATCAAGTATGCAAAGCACATCCTCCCAGAGAGGTGGAAATGCTGACCTCCACTTCTTTTCCTCCTCAGGATCCACCATATAATGGAGACCACCCTTCTGGAGGCAAAGGATGAAGGAGAACCACTGTTTTTCTCTCCAGGCTGGAGTTCTGTCATGGGTATGGTGTACTGACATTCCCAGGGCTTGCTAAGCCAGGGATCATCATTCCAGTTTTGAGATATTCCAGTGGGGAGGAAAGGATGGAACAAAAAGCCCTCTGTCTTGTGTTTTTGATGGAGGTAATATTTGTGACTGGGCAAAGGAAAGCTTCCTTCCATCATCTTAATCCATATACCCTGCCATTTCCAGGAAAGTGGGAGCGCTGTAATGCTCCTGGTCATTTCAGGCTCATGGCTCGTACTGCCAGATCCCTCTCAGGCAGAGGAAATGAAGATGAGGAAGCCCAACATAAACAAGCCGTGCTAACAAATGCCGGAGCCAGGAAGAAGTGAGAGACAGACAGCAATTACAATAGCAACAAACTGTCAAAGGGAACAAGTTTTGAAACAAAAGAAAAATAGGTCAGGCTCTATCTTTATGGAGCTCTGCAACAATGTAAGTGACATTTGAAAGAAGTTTTATGTGAATTTCTCCAGGCACTGTGTTATTTGGCAGTGGGTTGCTTCTCCATTCAGATTTTAATTCTGTCCTGCCTTCCAACCCTTCAAATGACATCCCTCTAGGAGTATTTTTAGAAATAGCAGCTGTTGGGTTAAAGTCAAGAACAACCACAACATGTCTTGTCTCCAAATGGATGAGGCTTTATCCCAACCATTTGGATGCCTATCCCTGTAATATGTGATGCTGGAACATTTGTTGATGCTGAAAACATTTGTTTCACAGTACCAGTTCTCGAGGACCATTGATAACTCCAATGATGCTCTGTAGGCAGTGCTTTCTAGTCTGTTTTACAGTGAATATTCTTCAAATGGATAGATAGGCCCAGAAAATACCAATATCTTCAAAACAATGTTTCTGATTACATTTCTTTTATGTGGCAAGCATTCTTTTTTTATCTGGAGGGAAAAAAGAGGACCAGTGTCTGGATTACACTTTGCCACTAAGCAGCTCATTAATTTTATTTTTAATTCCAGTTTTACTGTCTTTAATATACCATCATATATAAAATATGCACTAACATACAAAAATATAATACAATATGTAAAACTGAGGTAAGTCTTCAAGGCTTTAACAGGAGCAGAATTTTACTCCTTTGCTATCTAGTATGTCCATTGTCTGCAGGTTTTCACTTCCCCATGTTATTTTTGCATTTCTTTTCCAATGGTATCTGTCCTTTTTGACTGGAATATGTAAGATTCTTTTAACTAGATTGCAGTTAAATGCAATATATTTTCCTTTATAACCTCCCAAATCAATACCTTTGTTACAAGATTAACTAACTTGTCGGGTCTTCTGCCTACCCAGGGACACCAGATGTGGGGTTTCACCCCCGGATTGGGGTGACCCCAAAAGATGGAAAAGTCCCTCCTCCAACCCGTGCCTTCGAAGAAAGACTCAGTAGTCTTCTGTTGTCTGTTCTCAAGGTAGTTTATTGTTGGTTATCTAAAAGATTCTTCTCCTGAACTGCTGTGGCCCGTTCAGCAGCTCAGACAAAGGCACACTGCCCTCCCAGGGGGCTGGTGCCATCTTTTATATCATATATTACGTACTACATGTTTATACCTTTTCCCCAATACCTACTATCTATATTGAATGGTGACTTTCTACACTAAACCAATCTGTGAGTGCCAACATCACCAAAGACATGGAGGCTAGGAAGGAGAAAGAAAGAGGACAGGGCACACCCAAATCCCTCCATCTTAGATCTCTTTACCCCCATGTACAAAACTTGGACCCCTGCGTACAAGGCTTAAAACACCCTTGTACAGCACTCAAAAATCCTTCCTTTCACTTCGTGATTATCTCTACTATACTACCTAACTTGTGTGTGTGGCTTGTAATTCTTCATACAGAGTTAGTAATTTGCTCCATGGGCTAAGATCAAAACCCCACGTGTGTCTTTGGCTGCATGCCAGGGTCTCAGAGCCCCCTGCCAGCGACTCAGGCCATCCAGGACACCCAGAGGAGAGTCCTGGGTTCCGACACTAACTACTAGCATGTGCCTTCTTTTCTGTCAGTGAGGAGTGTGCTTTCCTTGGGAAGGGCTGGGTAGAGAACAATGTTACTATTTTATGGCGGTCCCTTTTGATCCTCTGGTCACAAATAATTTGTTAGCATACAATAAAAAGCTAGTTAGAGGGACACTTTTTCACCTCTGTAATGCAGTTGCAAACTTCATTTAACTAGGACAGATAAAACAAGAAAATGTATACCATTGACTGATGAAAAAAACAGGTAAGGAAATGCACCAATTGCCTTTTGTGCTTTTTACCTATTTCATATATTTCTTTCTGTAAATACTTTCTAATACCTAGAAAGAAATGCTTTTGTCTGGGATAGAGTTCATTTCTTCTCAGTATGCTGAACAGTGCACGTAGTTTGGATTCAGTATAGGAATATTGTTGATAACTCATTGGTGTTTTAATTATTGATAAGTACTCTTTATCCTAAATCAAGGAGGATTCTTGTGTCTCATGCTATGTTAGTGAGGAGGAACTCAAAAAACTCTTCGGGAGCGCAGCCTGAACATGTGACTCAAACTGGCCAAAGGGATGCTCCACAGCATAGAATACCATTGCCAGAATATAAACAGGGGGTGTTATCTATAAGAGACACCCATTGCAGTTCTGGGAAAGGGTCTGGCCTCAATCAACAGGTGGTGAGCAATTGTATTGTGCAAAGCTTGCATTTCTTTGGGTTTTACATTTGATTCTCCTTCCCATTCCACCAGCATGGGGTGCATGAGCAAGCAACTATATGGTTCTTCATTGCCAGCTGGGTTTAAACTATGACAGACATTTTTGACATCCAGTGTGAGGCCCACAGGGTTGAGTTAATTATAGATCTGACCAGAATGTGTTAAACCCAAACCATTATAAAAATTAATTGCAAATCCATCTGGGCTGCCACATTGTGGCAACATATTCATGCCCGGATGGAGAACCTGGTTGTAAAGGTACATCATGTGGATGCTTACATGTCCAAGCACTGGGCCACTGAAGAACATCAGAACAACAAGCACATGGGTCAAGCTGCTGATGGCAATTACTAATATTTCAGATATTATGGGCCCTTTGCCGGGAGATAAAACTACCCAGCAGAAAAGCCAAATAATCTGGGCACTTCCTCAGAGACAAAGGAAACCCAGTAGTACAAAAGGCTCCATTAACACTTTATTTGTATGAACCACACTTGACTGCCCTTTAAAGGAGATAAATGTTGTTTCCTAAGGTGAACTAAGAGATGTCTTTTACATACAGTTTATGTAGTATGTAACAAATGTTTAAAAAGTCATCACCTCTTACATTCACAACTTCAGCCCTCATATCAGTATAAGTTTTGTTCTGATCTCTGAAGTCAGTTAACAGCTTTTTAGAAGGTCCTTTTTTATTTTTTCCTTTTTGAAAAAGACATAATGACTTGAAACTTTTGGACAGTATAAATAATATATATAATGAAGAATACTTTTCTGTGCTACTATGGCTACTATATAACCTATGTATGTTATGAAATATTACATATGCAGTATGTAATGCAAATATTACATATGCATTTACAGAATCTTTATTTTAATCATATGTCCACAATTACCATTCTCACCAAAGAAAACTAAACCCAAACCAAACCTAAAAAATCCCCAAACCAAACAAATAAACAAACCAAAAATAAATGGTCTTATAATATTTTAAGACCTGAAGTAAGAAATCAATCGCACAATCATAGCTTCTAATAATAATCATCAATAAAAAGACTAGTTAGTCTTCTGTCATTTTATATAGTATGACATTCCTTCTGCTGCTCAGAATGTTGGCCAGGCTTCTCTTCATAACAACTTCTATAGAAGAATGATTGGATTAAAAAAATTAATAACATAATTTAATACCTTGAATACCAGAAGCATTGGTTTTTTTTTTTTTCTCTCTGACTTGATTTGTTTTTTCTTCTGGTGAGTCTTGAATAAGAACATTACTCAGCACCAGAACATTCCTACCTGTAAGACTCCACTGTGTCTGGTGAAAGGCAATATGGTTATACACCTCTCTCTGGTCTGACAAATATTGCCATTCTCAGCCCAAACTTTATTTTAAACCATGAAGGTCTTTGTTTTCCTAGAAACAAGGTATGATAATTTCTTTTGGTTGGACATTTTAGCCCCCTAACCTGTGACATATAATTATTTACTTTGTCATTACAAAACATGCTGGTATGAGCTCACAGGGAATCTAGGAACTTGAGCTGACTCTCCCATAGGTTTTCCTAGACACCTGTTTTCAGATAAGTGCTGTCTAGGTGCACATAAATTTTGTCCTGTGGATAATTAACTTTCAATGCTGTCCTGTTTTAGGGCAAATTTGGGAGAAAACCTCCAAAAGGAGGCCCCTCCAGATAGCAAACCCACACAGCCCTTCCCCCCAACCAGTTCAGGAAGGATTCCTTGGAGAGAAGTGGAAAGAACTTGTTTATTTAACAGGCACAGCACCCCCCAGCACACAAATTAACAATGCCAGATGACAACACTCTTTCACCGTTCTAAAAAGGATGACAAATTCAGAAAGCCTCTCTCTTGGGAGTGGTTGCTCTGTTGTCCGTCCCTCCGGCACTGGGGATGGCTGCTGCAGGCCACAAAGTGAAAACTCTCGGTGTTTCCCAGGTCCCAGTCCAGAGCAGGTTCAAGTGGTTCCAAAAAAAGGGAAATGAAAAACAGTCCAGGGAAAAATTTGGACTGCTTAGCTAAACTAACTAATGAACAGAAGCTAAAAGCAAGAGCAAAGCAGGAGCAAAGCAAAAGCAAGAGCAAGAGCAAAGCAAAAAGCCAAGCAAAAAGCAAAAGCCACACTATGTACTGCCCCGTCTCTGTGTCCCGCCAGCCATGGGGGAGCAGGCTGATAAGAAACAAAAACAAAACTCCAATCTCCAGAGCCAGTCTTGAAGGCACAGAACATAATATCCAGCATAAACAGAACACATGGCTGGGGATACAAGCATCAGAACGTCACCCTAGGACAAATACATACAACTTTTACAGAACTACCCTTCATAACTGATTAATAACTTTCAAAATGAGAACTCAATCTTAGGGATTCTTTTCACTATTTCTTTTCCTAAGCTGCCATCATTTGAATATTTCTTATTTCTAATCAAATAATGCCTTTTAGTTTTTGCATTCTTCCACCCTTCCTCTTCCCAAAGCACGCTTGAAGGAAGACATTCCTGCAAAGGAAGTAGGCCTGGTACAAAATATTGCAGCCTATTGCTGTGGTAAGTTTATGCATGTGCTTGAGACATGTTTTCCCTGACAACTTCCATCATGTCTGCTCAATTTGATAGTCAAAATAATGTTTTTATTATCTTTTGCTTTGCAGATTAATCTGAATTTAGGAGAATCAAACTGATTTTATTTGCTTTGTTCAACATCAACACTATCAAGAATGCAAAATATGCTCAATTTCAGGAGTGGTTGTTGAAGATGTGAGCACTGACAGAAGGCAGCCTGACTTTGACTGAGCTAAATTGCCCGTGTTTGGCTTATATGAGCTGCAAAACAACCCCATAGCACTGCATTCACAGAGGCTTGGTGCACTGCACATACACAATATGTACAGTTTTCTTATCAAGAGATTAAAACAAAATATAACATATTTCCTGCAAAATTTCTCAGACTCCAGATTGTTCATGTGCTATGCAAAATTTAGACTTAACCCATTTATGAAATAAATATAATTAAGGTTTTTATTAACTTCATTTTAAAAAAGAATACATAATTTTCAAGGGCAGACTTCCTTATTGTTCAAGTGTGCATGCAAAATTGACACTTGGGGTTTCTTTCTCTGAACATTGATAGAAAGGAGGAGGTAGGTATCCAGCCAGGAAGGAAAATTAAAGAGGGAAATGTGTGTATGTAGACATTCCTATGAGTAAATTCCTGTGACAAGAATCTCTTCTTGCACAGTCACATCTCCAGATAGAGTTTTGGTTGTTTTTTGTTGTGTGGTGAGTTTTTTTTGTTGTTGTTGTTGTTTGGTTTGGGGGATTTTTTTGTTTTGTTTTTGCTGGGGGAAGGTAGGGGTTTTTATTTGTTTTGTTGGGTTTTTTTTATTGTTGTTGTGGGTAATTGTTTCTGGTTTGTTTTGTTAGCTTGTTCAGTTGGGTTTTTTTACATAAACTGTCCACTTTCTGTCATAAATTACAGTTTAGACTGTTTCATATTGTCAATCAGTAATCTAAACACAATGCTGCAGTGTTACTGAACTACCTGAAGTAAAAAAGACAATCACCTGTGGTATAACAGAGGTTTCAAGGAATTGATTATTTCTCTTTCATCTTGTTTCTGTCCACCATATTACAGGTACCTAGCTTGCTATCTGCAAATTGCATTCAAAAATTTATCCCACTAAGAGACAGCTCTTTTCAATGCCATTTTGGTACATCATATTAAGTCCCTTTGATAGTAAATGAAGAACATACCACTCTCAGTATCTTGAGATTGCTTTTATAAAGAATAAAAGAAACATCTGTGAGTGACCTTCTATGAGATATCAAAAGGAACTGTTCCCAACCAGTAGGAGATCACAGGAAAAAGATGAAATAGGGAGATAGGCAGCTTCTATTTCCTAAACTTCAGCAGAAAGTTACTTTCAAAGGACTGCTTAACGTATGCCAGTCTTTCACTGAAATACATCAGAGTGAAATGTGCCATGATATGTATGGGTACTCATTTGTTTGTTTGTATTCCAACTTCCTTTCACTTTCTTAGAGGAATCAAGAGCTGGAATTTTGGAAAGCAGCTGCCTTGAAGTATCATTAAATCAGTAGCTTTCTGAGAGTTAACTCAATATCACAGTTTGCTATTATTTGGCAGCTATGAAAAATGTGACTGTGGAATTGTTCTGAAAAGCTGCGTCAGTATCAAGTGTCATTTTCCTTTCCTTTAGATTAGAAAGATGTATGCATTTGGGTTTTTTCCTGCCCTATTTTCCAGGTAGACCACCCTCTTTTCCTAGCTGTCATCAGTGTCACTTTCCTTATTCTTTGTGGTAGGTTTCTACTTCTTATTTTGAAACAGAGGCGCTAATTAATCTTCCCACATTCAAGAACTGAAAACATATTTCAATTTCAAATGAGGCAAGACCCACGCTTGAAACACCCACACTTACAATTTTAGATAGCTTTGTACCACGTATTGGAACTGGCCTGAATTTTCTTCATGACACTGACATTATCAACAATGAGCTTGTAAAGCTTTGTATCTAATAGGCAGCCTCTACATAATAGCTCACCAACTCATATTAGAGTTAAGAGAGTTGGAAATGTACAAGAGTAAATTAAGAAAACCAATTACTGCTAGCCTGCGTACTGGGCTCCTGCTTTTCAATATCCACATATATTAGTCTGTTCATATGCATGCCACTCACTTCATGTTCCAAAATCTGCATGATTCTTATGCCTCTTTCAATTACTACTTAGTTATTTACTTAGCTCATGTTTAAGGCCAAGAAGCCCAAACTGAATTGCAGGAAATTCCATTTAAACAGAGGAAAACAGTTTTCTTATTGTGACCTTGATTGAGCACTGAAGCTGGTTGCCCAGAGAGGTTGAGTGTTTTCCATCCCTGGAGATATTCAACACTCAATTGAACATCAGTTTGGGCAGCCTTGATCCTCCTCAGAGCAGGAGCTGGGTGATGGTGATCTCTAGATATGTCTGTGACTTGTGAATTATTTTATTTAATGAGTGAGTTGCGTGTTGATTTCAGAGTCTTCCTGTTGGTTTGGAGTTTTTAAGCTCCTGAAGTTTTCCTTCAAGAAAGAACTAAATGTATGCCCTAGTTTATCTTAGATCATATATCAAGTTTCTTTACTCAGTTAGCATGAATATTAATGGCAAGATGCTGTTTCCCTTCACTAGACAGAACACAGTCCAGTCAGAGATAAACTACTGTGATAGCTCTTTCGAATGATACTGAGGTTCTGATGATTCTGTTTCGAATGATACTGAGGTCACTGAGGTTAATTGGTGTGTGTTATTACAAACATTATGGCCTTTGATTCAAGCACCTTAAGATGTATTTTTGAAGAACATATTTTACTGCCAGGTAAGCTGAGACATGCAGCAGTGACAATTTAGAGGATTATACAAAACTGCAAATAATACATACATTGTAAACACCTAGAAAGGCTTAGGGCTAGTCAGCAGTGGGAATATTGCCCTCATTTCTCTTTCCTCCTACAGGTTGCAAGGGCAGGTTTGCTGCCCCTGTTAATTGTCATGACTCTGTTTGCTTAAATGTTGTCCTGAGTAATCATACACCTGAGCATCTGTCCCAAGAGCTCTTCCTTCAAATCAGTTCCCAATAGGATGGCCTTAGAAATGGAAATGGCTGAAATAAAACACTAGAGATCTAAAGGTAAACCAGATTTTGAGGTTCTTTTGTTTGGGTGTATAATTCAGAATGAAATTTCCTAAAGTTATGAATCTTAAAGTGTTTGTTTATCATTACATAAAGAAAACAATGAATGCTTCACACACCATCTGCTTACATTTTCCCCAAAGAGTTTTGCCTATTTTCAGGAAGAAATTACTCTAAATATCCCGCAGTTTTCTCTGAAATGTTTCATTATTTCACAGCAACCCTGTTGATGAAGTACAGTATGTGCCCTTGTAAATAAATCAAAATTATTTTAAATTGCTGACAGAATCCTTCTATGTCATGAAAACATACCAAAGTTTCTGAAAAGGAGGGGTCCTTTTTGGCTTTAGTCAAAAGATCAGGGACTGCAAGTATTTTTCTTACTCTACTGTTTTAGAAAGTAAAACTAGGTATGATGGGTAACATGAAAAATATCAGTCTTGTGCCTGGCAAACTGGAGATAGTACAGAAAAATTAAAAGGGCAGGGTATTTGTGAAGGCCCTGTGAGATGTATCAGCCACACTGGAGCACACCTGCTGTCTTGCAGAGATGTACCAAGGACTCCTGAGATAATAGAAGCCATCAGGGAAACATTGGACAAATCCCTCAAGTAGCAAATGAAGGCTGAAGAGGGAATACCTTGACCAAGTACAAGCAACCAAACACAACCACTGGAGAGGACTATGGGTTGTCATTTGCACCTCCACAGGGATATTGCCATGACCAAATACCTCTACAAGGTGCTTGTACACCAACACACAGAATTGTGGGGAACAAACAGGAGGAACTAGAGATCTGTGTGCAGTCTTGGGCTTTGATCTCACTGCATTTACAGAGACATGGTGGGATAGCTCACAGGATTGGAATGTTGCCGTGGGGCGCTACACATTGTTTAGAAGAAACAGTCCAGGAAGGAGTGGTGGTGGTGGTGAGGAAAAATGGAATGTATCAAGCTCTGTCTTGGTGAGGGGCAAGACAAGAGCTTACAGATCAGGATAAAAGGGCAGAGTTGTAAGGATGACGCTGTTGTGGGTGTGTGCTACAGACTGCTGGAGAGGAGGAAGTGGATGAGGCTTTCTACAGGCAACCAAAAGCAGTCTTGAAATCATGGGCCCTGGTTCATGGGAGGGACTTTAACCACCCTGACTTCTGCTGGAGAATATACACAGTGAAGCACAAACCATCCAGGAGGTTCCTGGAAAGCATTGACAATACCCTCCTGTCATAGGTTGTGGAGGATACCACAAGGAATTGTGCTGCTTGACCTCCTAGAGACACAGGGAAGGCCTTGTTGGAGATGAGAAGGCTGGAGGCAGCCTTGGCTGTAGTGACCATGAGACTGTAGAGTCCAGTGTTGAAAAAAGATGTTGCAGGACAGGGAGAAAGATTATAGCATGGATTTCAGCAGAGCTAACTTTTGCCTGTTTAGGAATCTTCTTGGAAGAATCCCTGGAAGGAGAGAGATCCTGTAAGGAAGAGAGGTCCAGGTGCATTGGTTCAAGTCTTACTTCCTCCAGGCTCAACAGTTATGTATTCCAGTGAAAAAAAAAATCAGGCCAAGAGCACAAGAAACTGTTGCTGCTCGAGTATAAGCAAAAAATTCACAGGAGATGGAAGTGAGGTCAGGCCACTTGGAGTGAATATAGACATTTGATCAGGATAAGCAGAAATGAGACTGGAAAGGCAAAGACTCATCTAGAATTAAACCTGGCAAGAATGTCAAAGATTACAAAAACAGCTTTTTCAAATACATAAATAACAAAATGAAAACAAAGGATAATGTGGGCTCATTGTTAAATGGAGGGGAGAGCCTGGTAACAGAGGACACCAAGAAGGCAGTGTTACTGAACACCGCCTTAGCACTGGTCTTCAGAAAGACCAGGCCACTGACCCAGGAGACCATGATAAAGGAATGCTGGATAGGAGACTTTCCCTTGGTCAGGGATGACTGGGTCAGAGAACACCTAAACAAGCTTGACATTTTCAAGTCAAGTCATGCACCCGGACAGGATGCATCCGTCAATGTTGAGAGAGCTGGTGGTTGCCATTTTTGACTGTACCTCATGCAATCCTCATAGGCAAACTCAAGAAGTGTGAGTTGGAGGAGTGAACAGAGTGAACAGTGAGATTGGGAACTGATTGAGAACTGCCCAAACAGCAGATCTCAGAGGGTCATAATCAGTGGTACAGGGTCCAGTTGGAGGCTTGTCATTCGAGGTGACTCCCATTGTCCAATAGTGGGCCCAGTCTTGTTTAATTTATCCATCAGTGACTTGGATGAAGGGCCAGAGGCCTCCTCAGCAATTTCACTGACAACACAAAGCTGGGAGGAGTGGCCGATAGCCCAGAGGGCTGTGCAGCCCTTCAGGAGGACCTCAGCAGCCTGGAGAGATGGGCACAGAGGAACCTTCTGAAATTCAGCAAAGGCAAGTGCAGGGTCCTGCAGCTGCAGAGGAACAACCCCAGGAACCTCATCAATTTCTACAAGTGTGTGAGGGGGGGCTGTCAAGAGGGTGGACCAGGTTTCAAGGGGCACCAAGCAATAGGATAAGTGGTAATGGACAGAAACTGACCAACAGGAAATTCCATTTGAACATGAAGAAGAATTTCCTTACTCTGTGTGTAACCACACACTAGAACAGGCTCCACAATCCAGAGATTGTGGAGTCTCCCTCACTGGAGATATTCAAGAACCATCTGGACATAATCTGGTACCATGTGCTCAGGATGACCCTGCTTGGGGAGGGAAGTTGAACTATGGTCCCTTCCGAACTGGCTGATTTTGTGGTTCTGTGAAAGTAAGACATGAGAAGGACACACAGGAATACTGATTCAGACTCTACTGTGAGTAGGAAATTGAGAGGAAGTGCTCTACTGATATTTCAACATTCTTAACAGTTTTAACAACCTAGAGTGTCATGTAATTGCGTGCTCCTAAATGCCTTCTTATGGCACTGTTTAGGTAACTTAGAAAGTCCCTTCCTTCTGTTTGTATCTAATGCTGATTTGCCATGCAGCTTTTTTTATACTGTTTCTAAACACCTCATCCTCTTTGTTGAGGCTCAAATCATTCCTGATGTTTATAGAGCTCTCCACACAACACAAGAGAGCTCATCTCAAGACTTTGTAAAAAGGCCTCACAGGTGAGTAACAAAGTGCAAGAAATGTCGAATTGCAGTTGGATGAACCAGAAGATAACAGAAGACCCCAGTTAAACTGAGTATTTTGAAGATGTGCTTAATTTTAAGCAGGCCTCTTGTGTGACATTTCTGGAGCTATTTTGGGTGAGTTTGTAAACACTTCACAAAAGTGCATTATTTTCAAAAGGCTTGGCTTGGAGTAATCTCTTGCTAAAGGACTCATTGATGTACTCGTTCATATATAGTACAGTTTAGAGGACAGTAGGACCAATTATATAATTTCTTTAGTTTTATTTGTGAAAAGAAAAACGTGAGGTTTCTAGACACTTGAGGCACCCCAAATCTCCGAAGAACAGTTGCATGCATTTGTTACGAGGTATGCCAACAGCAGCCCTGGACCTGGAATACCAGGTGCAAAATCAAGGATATATTTAATAATCAGTGCCAAACCCTGACAATGAAATATCCTTGACTCTGAATCCTCCTTGACTCTATCCTCCTCCTCTGAATGCTCCTTTTAGACATGATGAGGGACCTCATGGAGTGCTAGATTTGAGTTATTTTGACCCTTGATAAGAGTCCCTACTAAAGAAAGAAAATTTGCTATATTTCCCTAATATTGACTTATTTATTTTATATCAGATACCAAGAATAACATTTTCTGCCTTATTCATCTGTGAGTATACATATTAAACCGATTCATTTTCCAGGGTGTGTCTTTAATGCGTGCATTAGAAGTCTAGCTTCCTTAAGGTCTTTCTGTGGTCTGTGGAGAGAGGTTTATTTAAGGAAACTCAGAGCATCTGGAGAACATTTCTGCTGTGGCTCGTTTTTATGGGGAAGAATTTTGCTTTGACGACATAAGAAATCAGAGAGACAAATCTTTGAACACACACACACGCACACACACACCTACTTTGGTGCCTAAAATTAGGTAGTGTGACTTCAATAGCAGTTAACAGTCAACAGCATTTCATAACTGAATACGTTTCCCTGCATTTCTGGAAGAATGGACTGTAGATTTCCAAAGGTCATGGGATTCTGATTGGAAAAAAAATTTCTCATTGTGTTTTGTTCCTAAAAGTCCATCTTACTACAAATAGTTGGTGGGGTGTGGGGGTGAAATTCACAAAGCTAGTATCTACAGTGTGGAATATACTTGTTCCCTGGGAGCAGTGTGTGACTACATCTATGAGGGGAAGAGCTACTGTTCTTTCCTGTGCAGCCTGCTGGAAGGTTTGTCTATCATGTCTTCTGGTGTCTTCTTCCTGAGACTTGCAGCAAGTTAATCCTGTTCTAACAGCTCCTAGATACTTCTCTGTACAGATTGTGTTACAACCTGTTGTGTCACAAAACCTGACCCTGAAGGGGAGGATAATAGATCCCTTGGAGCAGATTAGAGTTAAACTGAATGACCAGTGTTTATACATATGCATATATATATACCAGTCACTCAGTGTGAATATGCATGTAAGGATTGTTTTAGAACTCTTTGGTTGCAATGGAAAGGAGGTATGTAGACATCTGGGTTATTGTCTGTAGAAATATAAGAATATAAAAGCCGATAAAGAAAATTAAGGGAAAAAAAGAGAAAAGATAAGCGTAAAAAGATTTCACCATCTATAAACCCAGTGACAAGACTTGATTTTTGCAATTTTAGTGTCTGTTGGTTGAAATGATAGTCACAGTCTGGACCTGTCATGGATGGGGGAAAAACACAAAACACAGAGTTCATTGGGTTAATATACCTTCAGGTTTGTTATAGGTAAAAATTGAGCCAGCCAATTTAATAAAAAATTTAAAAAATAGAATTTATTTCACGACCACTATACAGTCCCAACAGCCAACAATCGAGAGACAGCGCCAATCCCAGGATCGGAGCTGGGTGAACACTGGCCTGACTTCTAACGCATCAAGCCCCCACAGCTCACGCATGCTCCATGGCAGAGTCCATTTTTATACTCTTTTTTTAGCCCGAGGCTAAGTTCATTGTCTTCTTTTAAGAGTCCTCCATATTCATGTTGGTTTTATTTTATGTCCTGTGCTGCACAAAACTTTGTTTGGGAAGTGATGTGTGTTGTCACTTGGTTACCGGAATAGGGCATCCAATGTATGTTCCCAATGGCTTTAATTATCTAGTACATCTTTATGGGCCATCCTCGCTGAGTGGCTCCTGGTCATTCCAGCGATGATGGTTGTCTCCTGTGCCGGGCTAAGTCTTGTCCATATGTTAATATTTTTTTCTTCTTTTGCTGTCAGCCATGATTTCGCCATTCTGTGTGGCTACTTTCTGTCTTCCAACTCTAGTGTTTTTTAGGATTTTTATAGTTTGGACATATTTTATACACATACAGTTTCAACCAGCATGAATTACTAAATTACTCATAACAGGTTTATGGAAACACCCAGGCACGTCCTCTGGGGGTGTGGGATAATACACACGGTGGGTCATGTGCAGCCTTCCAGCAGTGCAAGGCTCCAGAAGTGAGTCTGGAGGCACTTCGGGGATCAGTAGTGTCATATCTTAGAAGGTCAGACACCTCCTAAGGCATGACAGCTGCCTCTCACATCAGAGTAGTGGAGCCAGTTATGGCCCATCAGAAGGGCCGGATACCTACAGATTCTCATGTGAATGTCCTGGTACTTCCCCAGAGGAAGATTTTCACACCTGATCCAGTTATGCATGGAGGACCTTGGCATGATAAAAAGCCATTATCGCAGTTAGTAGGATCTGCCTCTTACCAGCCTCTTGCCTTATCTGGCTCAAACTCCAGTTGCTGCTAAAACAAAGGTCAATTTGCACAGTCATTCTGCAGTGATGGATGCACACTCCCTCTGCACCTGAACTGCTCTTACACAGTTCACCATCACACACCCAAAACCTCTCCTCCTCCCCTTTGGCTGAGGGGTCCAAACCTGGCCTCAGCAAAGCACCCACTACTTTCACACATGGCCAACTGTTTGAGTCATTAAGCATTATTATTTCAGTCCCTCACAGATTGTTGTTACCTGAAAGTGGGAACATGTAGACTTTTTTCTTGTCCCTTCAGCCCCCCTGATGATCCAGTCCTTAAGATCTAACTGCATTTAATGCTGGGATATTTCAGAGGTAACTATTGTTGCTGCAATAGAAAATTGACTAAAAAGCCATTAGCTTGACTGGTACATTATTCCTCTAGTCTCAAATAATATATGGAAAAAAAGTTCATTATTGAACTGCTGCTGTCCTCTGACAACAATATCAAGGGTGAAGCTTGAGCTACTTTTCATAATGCACATTTCTATGGCTGTCATTTTCCAAAGGCATTGAAGGGAGAAAAGGAAGTGGCTGATGCCTGGTTTAAATTTTGTTAATCACAGTGAAGTGAAATGTGTTTAAGAGCTCTGTAATGCCTATATGCTCCATGTAGTACACCTCCCATCAAGGTGCTAATTTCCTTGCTGGTAGTGACAGTAAATAAAAGCAGCACTTTCTTAAACCCAGCTGTTAGGGTATCAAAGGAAGTAAAATGAAAGGGAGAAATGAAGTGAATGCAGTGCATAAAAAGAAAACACATAGAGTGATAATGTCATGAAAAATTACACCAGAAAATGGAAATTAGTATATGAATGAAGATGGTAAGGTAAAAATTTTGTGCCACTATTTAAAATTCCTGCAAAAATGCAACTATGTACATGTCAATCCATGTAAAGTCTTGATTTCCACTCTATCACAGGGAGATAATTACGTTATATAGCTATACTACTTTCACATGGTTACTGTTTGTAGCCTATCTTTAAAGAATTTATTTTTTGGTAAGAATATTTGCAAACAACTGATAGTGAAGAAAACTGTCTTTCCATTCTATCCAGCCCATACTTTGGGTTTTCTATCAATGTCACTTCTACCAAATGCACCTGCAAAATCAGTTTTTTTACCTAGTACGTGTGGGGAAACATCACTGGTTTTGTAGTTTTGATTATGATAAGGAATCCTTAAGAAGCAAGAAGAACTGGCACATTTGTTTCCAAAGAACATTTCCAGTAATTCAGATAAATAGGCTGTCGTTCCTTCTCCAGACTTAGAATAGACTTATCCTTCTCAGGCATAGCCTGTGATTCAGCAAGTGACTTTTTGTGGTCCTGCAGAAGGGGAAGATGCCAGATGATAAGAGTATGTTACGAGAAGGATGGTGTGGTAAAAGGCATCTAGGAGAACTAAGTTTTGGTTAGTAGCAGAGCTGGGGTGTATCTGCTGTGTTCTCCCTTAATAAGATGAGAGAAAAAAGGAATGCACTTTGCTCCTCTCATCAGTTGTATGTTCTGGAAGGAACCATTTCACACTCAGTATTTTGTTGCAATGAATGGGGGTAAAAAGCATTACATGAACTATTCAATTTTGCCTTTACTGCGTGGTAGATTCCAAATGAACACGAATTTGACTAACCCTGTGGCTGTCAGGTGTTCTGTCTCCTTAAGAGAAGTGCTAGACCCATGTGACAATGCGTCTCAAAATTCCCTTCCTCTGCTGTTCTCACCAAGGTTTAGTGGGCAGTCCCTGTTTTGTCCTTCTCAGAAGAAGACACTGAAACTACCAGCCAGTCTACCACAAGATCCTCAAAGCAGACTGCCAGAATTCACTTCTTAGTTGAACAAAAGAGTCCTTAAAATGAAGCGGATCTGAGAGCTGTGATCTGTGTTTAAATGCAGAAGGAAGGCAAGGGATCTTTTATTTCAATCATAGCTGCCATATAATTCTTTTTCATATATTTCCTATTCATATTTTATCTTCATATTGTGGTCCAGGGATATTTTTAAAGTCCTGGTCCTAGCCTCCAGCAGCCATTGTAATATCAGGTAAAAACACTCCATGCATCCAACAATCTATATTATAATTTGTAACAAAGTTAATTAACTCTTTCTTGACATGCACACTCTCCTTCTCTCACCTCATCTGCATTGGGGAAGTGTTTCAGACACTTCCCTAGGAGGCAGCCATGCTTCTTCCAGGTTGAAAGAGGTTTTATTCCCTAGATGGAGAAGAGTATAGAGCAAACCCCTGGACCTTGGAAAAGGTTACTTCCTCTTTAAAAGTGAGCAGAATCAATGCGCCCCTGCAAAAAAACTTAGTTGAAGTGTTCCACCTCGTTCCACCTCGTTGAAGTGTTCCACCTCGTGCAGCAGCCAAGAGAAATGGGAAAGCTGTGAACAAAATGTGTCAGGGCTGAATATCATACAGATGAACTTTCTTCTCAGCTTTCCCCATTTCCAACACTATCTTTGAAGTCTCAAAATTTGGACCATAGATATTATGTGCAGAAAGTACTAATAAAATATGAAAGAAAAACCAGAATTTTAACTCCCACAATAGGTTACAGACTTCAGACTTCCTCTTAGAGACACGATTGAAACTCAAACGTCATAAGCTACTGGCTTTCCTGATTATCAAGGATTGGTCCTTAGTTACAATTAGAGTTCTCGTTTTACACTGTGATGATTTTAGCTATCTCTTTTTGTTTGAGCAGTATTATTTAATGAAGTGAATAGAATTAAAATATGTTTATATTATGAGCCAGAACATCAGTTTCTTGAAACATAGAACAGATAGACACTAGTAATCTGATCAGTGATGGGACTAGAAGTATGCAAAAGTAAGAAGATTATTTATCTTGTCTTAATACTTCTCACTGCTATTGTTATTGAGGCTAAATCTGAAAGTACTTAATCTAAAATACCATTGAAGATAATTAGATTATACTTGTCAAGATCAAAGCATAAGAAGGCTCCACAATTTTACCCAATATAATTCATTTTCATTTAAACAGCTTCTCAGAACTCTTGAAAAATTATTCTTCTGCAAAACAGAAATACATGGTAATAGCTTCAAGGAGCCAACATTCTGAGACCTGATAACGTACTATATTCTTGTTTTACAGCATATCAACAATCCCACAAGTTTTTGTTGGGTGGTTTTCTGCACTTTGGAAAATCTTGCTTTTTATATGTAGAGGTGAAAGTAATATTGTGTAGGAATTTAACTGTGAGGATCATGTCTGAGCAAAAAGATTAGGGTAATTTTCATTGGTTTGGTTGCTATCCTTGATGATCTTTCATCTATTACTATATTAGGAAACAATTAGAAAAAATGTCTGAGTTTGCATCGAATAAAAGGTTCCTCTCTTTCTTAAAACAGTGTTTTGTTTCACTTGCTGAAGTTGGAAAAAGCACATGGGACACTGAAAATATTTGGATTTTAGCTGTAGCACATGGAAGATGTGATCAAGTCTGTCAAAAAAAGAAGAGAATGTAAGTTGATGAAGTGACAATTCGAATTTGGGAAGAAAAGCTCTGATATGAATATTAGAACACTCTCGGATGGCTGTAAGAGAAAAAATATCCTCATTAACAGGTTTTGCTCTCCTCTTTTTTTTTCTTTTTTTTTCTTTATTCCTTTTTTCTTTTTAAGTACTTGTTATGCCTATGAATAATTTAATGCTTTGGACTGATTTGTGTGCTGTGAATTATGACTGCATAAATATGGAAGTGGGAGTAAGAGTTTCCATCTTACTTTGTTGCCTAAAGACTCTAGCTGTGAAGTATAAAGACTCACAGTAAAGTATCTATACTGCCCTGTAAGAGCATCCCTACCTAAGCATCCTTAAGGCAGATTTTCCTTACCACCATCAATGTCTTTACAGTGAATGACATGGGGAAGCAGCTCAGACCAGGAGGTTGCCTGGGCTTCTCATGACCCCCTCACCTCCCTCCATGCAGTGTAGATGTCCCACAGGGACACCAGAGTTGTCTCTGCTGACATTGGTGTCTGCCAACAGTTGTCTCTGCTGACATTGGTGTCTCGCTATAGCAGCCTGCCCACTTGTGCAAGAATACACTGTTGGACATCTATTCTGGCACTTCATGGGATGTAGAGAGCTGTGGCCAGGAGGACCAACTCCCCTGGGACAGTGTCAAGGGGACATTCCTCCCTCCTTGCGTGTAAGCTGTGCTTGTCCTGACAGACTGAATCATCCCTGATGTTGATTGATCCTGCTTGCTTGTGACCCCCACTTTAAGGAAGCTGGATGAATTTTGGACTGAGGGCTGTCATTCAACACAAATTTACGTAGCAACTAGTTTCTTGCAGTTTAAGTGAGAAGCATAGACTTCCTTGCTGCTGGGGTCACATGGAAGTGGACATCTGCTGCTTTTCCACACCTTTGTAGGTGCTGCATACATACTCTGTTCCCCTTACCTCCCTGTCAGCTAAGTCTGGCTTGCTGTCACATTTCTAGGTGACCATTATTTCTGTTCCACAGACTTTCACACAGACACAGAGAAAAGCCAAGGGGCAAGGTGTGTTATTTGTTTTCAGGACACCTCCCACGCTGTACAGCTCCCGCCACTCCTGGCTCATATGTGTCCCTTTTTCCTGCTCTCACTTGTTCCCCACATTCCATCCCATGTGCTTCAGAGGAAAGAGCACATACAGTTCTGTGTGAGTGACACAAAGCTGCTGCTTTCAACACAAGGTCAGTCAGCTCAGGCCTCACAGTGCACATCAAAACATTCTTCATTGCAGCTGACTGTTCATGTCACACAGGGAAGCCTACCCTTATCTTCCTCTGTGCTTTCAGTTGTCTCTCAGTCCTTTCAAAGTCCCACAAGCAGTGCCCATGACTTCTCGTCCTTGTCTGACTTTCATACGGACATGTTTCCAAACCCTCAGGCTTTCCAGGGAGAACTAGACACAAAGTCTAATGCCTCCGTTGTAGGGGACCATGTGTTTTTCATAACAAGGAACAGTGTGAGGAACTTTCTTTTTGCACAAAAGTGGTTAGGCCTCTCCACATCTTGACATGACAGTTGAGAGGAGTATGAAGGGACCACCAGGCCTCAGAGAGTATATGAAGATAGACTTTTTATGGTCCAGGATGCTGGAACCGACACATAGCCCTGCAGCTAGAACTGGCACGGCAAGAAGATATTACAGGATGGGCATGTGGGAAGCTGGGTTTGAACTATTTATTTCTGGACTATCTAATCTAATCTAATCTAGTCTTAGATTAGATCAGATTAGTCTATATTTTTAGTCAGTCCTTTGTCCAAAAATACTCAGATCACTGTTAGAAATTGTGAGTCTTTGGAGTCTAGGAGTAACGATGTTTTGATCATGCTTACTAGAGAAAGTAGATAGAAACTTTTCATTTATGTGTGGTTCAACTGCACTATAATATATATTTTCTTGCAACAGTAACTATTACTAGCTAAATTTCAGTTTGACATATACTTAAGATAATGCAAACATTTTTGATGTGTCTTCTATCTGTACATATTTGACTCCTGTCTCCATCTGATTTATGAAAGCATTGACTGGAGTGAAAGCATTGACTGATTTATGAAAGCATTGATCATGATAGTATAAACTCTAATTCATTGGCATTTCTACTCAGATTAATTTGCCAAGTTACCGTGCTCTCACAGAATGGGTCATATTGAAAGGCACAACAGTGGGTTATCTGGTCCAACCTCCTTGCTAAAACACGGTCATCCAAGAGCACATGGCACAGAATTGAGTTGAGACGGTTCCAGTGAGAGGAAATCAACACCCTCTGTGGGCACCTGCAAAGAAAGTTCTTCAGTTGAAACTTCTTGTGAATCAGTCTCTGGCCATTTCCTCTTTTCCTATTGCTTGGCACCACTGAAAAGAGCCTGGGCTTCTTCACACCCTCCCTTCAGATACTTACAGATATTGATAAAGTCCCACATCAATAGTCTCTTAACAAGGCGGAACAGGCCTAACTCAGCCTTTCCTCATAAGACAGATGCTCCCTTAATCATCTTTGTTGCCCTCCTGGACCTGCTCCAGAGCTCCATGTCTCTCTTGTACTGAGGAGCCCAGAACTGGACGCAGCATTCCAGATGAGGCTGCACCAGGGCTGAGTAGAGGGGCAGGATCACCTGCCTCAACCTGCTGGCAATGCTCTTCATAATGCAGCCCAGGATGTCACTGGCCTTCTTGGCCTCCAGGGCACTGCTGGCTCATGGAGAGCTTGCTGTCCACCAGGACCCCCAGCTCCTTCTCCTCAGAGCTGCTTCCCAGCAGGTCACCCCCTGGCCGTGCTGGTGCCTGGGGTTGTTCCTCCCCAGCTGCAGGACCCTGCACTTGCCTTTGCTGAATTTCAGACGGTTCCTCTGTGCCCATCTCTCCAGGCTGCTGAGGTCCTCCTGAAGGGCTGCACAGCCCTCTGGGCTATCGGCCACTCCTCCCAGCTTTGTGTTGTCAGTGAAATCGCTGAGGAGGCCTCTGGCCCTTCATCCAAGTCACTGATGGATAAATTAAACAAGACTGGGCCCACTATTGGACAATGGGAGTCACCTCGAATGACAATCCTCCAACTGGACCCTGTACCACTGATTATGACCCTCTGAGATCTGCTGTTTGGGCAGTTCTCAATCTCACTGTCCACTCATCCAGTCCACACTTCCCATCTGATCTATGCATATAATATTTGTTCTTTTTATTTAATGAGTTTAAGCTAGTCTGTACCCTTTGAGATGTGAGTCTTTCTCTTACATTCTTTTCATTTTTTTTCCTTGAGTTCTTAAACATAATCAGTAATACCTAGGGAACTAATTCAGCTTCCCCTGGTGGCATTATATGGTCAACTTAGTTGGGCTCAAATAACTCCCTAGTTTAATAGTGTTTTTACTATTTTCCCTCTTTTTCTGGCTCAGGTTCCTACTCCAGATTGTTATCATCTAATAATTATTTAAAAATCTGATCATAATTACCCGTTTGTTATAAATGAAGAAGAAAGTCATTGAACATTTCAAAATTCTCTGTGTGTTATGTTATTTATTCACATTGTTGGCTACTCAATGAACCCTCATTTTTCTTTTTGAGTATTCCATACTACAATATTGCCTCCCCTTGTTTTACTCTCCCCTGCCCAGAAACATTCAGCACATCCCCATCTCATGTTTTCAGGAGTGCAGAGAATATGTATGTTTTTTGATAAAGAATGTAAAAATCATGTCCCACTGTTTAAAAGCACTCAAGAGCTAAGCCAAATGAAAGCTAAGCTAATAAAATCCCGTGACTCTGTGGTGCTTATCATGCCACAGTTTTCACAGTATGTTACTTGTAGCTCCTCCAGTTTCTCCAGAACTAGAAGTTTTCCAGAAATTTCCTGTTGCTTTTCTTTAACTTAATTTATGACCCCTTGTGTCTATTTCCGCTAAGCATGTCCAAAGAAGGACAATACAGCTGGTGAAGGGTTTGAAAAACAAATTATATGAGAAGTGAGTGAGGGAACAGGGACTGTTTTGTCTGGAGAGGAGGCTCACGGAGGATCTTTCAATCTCTATAAAATACATGGAAGGAGTTAGCAGCCAGGTGGAGGTTGTTCTCTCAAGTAGCAAGGCAAATGATGAGACTAAAAGGTCTTCATATGTGACAGGGAAGTTTGGATTGATTATTAGACAAAATTTCTTCACTGAAAGGTTAGCACAGCCTGTCTGTGGGAGTGGTTGGGTCACCATCCCCAGAGACATTTAAAAACACATATAGATATGGTGCAAGAGATGTGGTTTAGTGTTGCACTTAGCTATGTTAGGTTAATGGTTACACTCAATGATAATGGATCTTTTCCAACCTAAAGAATTCCATGATTTTAAAAGCATTAAATATTTTGCCTGACTTCATCTCTCTTCACAGGCATGCACATTAACCCTCTCACTTTTGATTTATTGAACCTTTTACAACACTGTGCCCTTTCACCAGGTAGCTCAACTACCTCACTTTCTAATTAACCTGTTTAACCAAAACACAAGCTAGTAGGACCTGAAGAGGCTTATAATTGACATTATGTCTTCAAAGATGAACATATGTTATTCCCACTTTGCTACTCAGTTGCATGACAGTAACTTGGTAATTTTAAAGATATAAGGAAGAAAAGTTGTTTGACTTAACAGCACCATAACCTTAAAGTTCCTTTCCACACATTTGGAATAAATTTTGCATTTCCATGGAGCATCTGTTTGTTAAATAATTCAGTTAGCTTAATTTCCATCTAAATATTTTTGGGTTTTTTTGTGTTTTGGTTTTGTTGTCTTTTATGACATCTAACAAGCAATGAAATACAGTAAGTGTTTGGGCATGGAACCTTGGAAGAAATTGTATTTTGAAGGGATGTGGTAGAGAAAGCATGAGGAAGGAAACCTACAAATGCCAAATGCACTAGTAATTTATTTTGTGTTACAGAAGTGTGTCAGCATAGTACAAACAGTTGTAGATGAATGCAGTACATGAATCATATATTTAAGAGCTTTTTTACATAGCTCTAGGCTGAAATATTGCATGACTTTTTTTTCCTTTCCCTGATAACTTACTTGCTCTCCTCTGATGTTGTTGGCAAAGCTGAAAGAGTTCAAGTAGCTTTTGTTCTGGACAAATAGGCACTTCAGTCAAACTTTGCATACCTTTAAGAAACTACAGATAGACAAGCAAGACAAAATGGAATAAGCTACCTTTGTACTGATTTATTTTTTGTAGAAAAGCTTAGGGTGCTATTTAATTTTTTTATATGAGAGGAGAACTCAGCAGTATAAGGTTCAAGCAGTATATAAAGGCACAGAAAGCCTATTTTAAATGCAATATTCTTCAACAATGGTATCTCATACATTGAGCTGCTCATAGATGAGCCTTGTCTTATGTGCATGATCAGTGAATGTACTTCTGGTCCAAAAGTATGCTGAATCACAAGCTTCTCAAAGTTACATACTTCAGCTCACTCCATCAGGTTAGGTCTTATTCTATTCATTGAATCCTGTTTTGATGGATTCACAAGGATGAGTGAAATGAGAAATTAAATTTGCTAAATGGAAAACACTACAGACAAAGTCCAAAAAGCAAAGTTCATATCTAGGTAGCATTCAACACTTAGGGAATGCCAGGCTGACTTGACATGCAAACTCAGTTCACTGGCCTATGTGCATTTTAGGGGGGAATTAAAAGAAAAAAATAATTGTAATCTCTAGCAAAATCTACACACTTCATTGAAAAAAAGAAAGTTCCTTTATTGTAAAGATTTGAAAAAAAAACAAACCCTGTAAAGGTTCTAGGTTTTTTCCTAAAGAAAAACATTCTTGCAGTATCAAATCACTGTTAGCCTCAAATGTAAATTACCATCAGTAATTCATGTGCATTTTTCAAAGCCAAAATCATTTCAGGTATTAGAACCTTTGAGTTTCAAAGCCAAAATCATTTCAGGTATTAGAACCTGTATCTTTTTGTGGATGATATTTGTGTATTTCCTTTAGGAATTCCCTCTCACTTAAAGCGTTTTTTCCCCCTAGTTTTTGATTTGGAGGGTAATATAAAGTAGTTGAGTAAAGGAGGGAAGGATTCCTGGAGAAAGCATCCTAAGAAAAAGAGTCTGTGTACTACCAGCCTCTCTGACTGGTATCCTTTGTTTCCGGCATCCATGACTGAATGGGCATTCTCATGTTTACGTAGTCACAAGGACTCAGAGATGATGCAGAGAGACCTGTAAACTTTAAAAATCTTGTTCATGTAGCCGGTACACTAGCAAGGACATCTCTATATAACCTTAATCAAACCAAGTACAAAGAGGGCTGTTGGGGCTGTGCACTGAGTAGAAGGCTTCTCATGCACGGTCAGAAAGGTCCATGATCTGTGCGCCCACACCAAGTGTACACCAAAAGCAGTGCTGCCAAGGACTGCAACAAGCAGAAGAGGGTCAGTGCTCAAAAAAATTTGTTCAGCACCTGTGTTCTGCAGGACACAGGCCCAGCATTGGAAAGGATCTCTAGTGTTACTCAGCAGGAAGCATGTGGGGATCTAGCATTCCTGAATCACATGGAAAGTGGTGCAGGGGCGTAGGTGCTTGGGGCCAGTGTTATTTAGAGGAAGGGGGGGGAAACATGCTGAGAAGTCAATAAAGCTTCTCTACTACTTTTTCTAATATTCTCCTACTTTGATTTACAAAACAAACCTGTGAAGTGTAACACTTCTGTTCATTGACTAGGGATGATCAAAATTTTCACTGGGTCCAGGCGTATAGCAAGTACCCTACCTTCAAATAGTTTTTCCAGAGCTTTTTTTCTGTATAGCTCTGGGCTGCTTTTTTTTTTTTCATGAGTATTGCCCTTTAAAGAAAAGAAAGCGATTCCTCCTCCCTCCCTCTAAAACTTCAAACTGTTTTTTATATGATTAAATAAACGCTGATAACAAGAATGACCCTTTGCAAAATTTTCTTGTGCTTTCATTAATTAATTCATGCTACTGTGAGTGCTTGATTTAGGAAGAAGCATTGCCAGTTAAGAAAAACTGGTAACCAGGGTGCTGGATGTGATTTTTTTTAATGTATATATTAAGAAGAGTAAGGAGACCAAATACATACAGCCATGCATTTCTATTCATCTCTCTGTTTGTCACAGTGTAGCACAAAAATCAGTTTTAAATAGATTATTAGTAACTGCTATTTATTCCGGATCATGCAATAGAAAAGAAATTAAGTTCAAAGGCATGCAAATTTTCTCAAAAGTGCACAGACTATCTGGAATTGACACCAGTTCAAAGTCATTTGTACCTGGTTCTTTTCTGTGGCCAGAGCTATAATCGGTTGATTTTAGCACAGGTTTATATCCAAAACACTGAATACTTTGATCCCACAATATTTGAAAGATCAAAGATTTATATGTATCACTGTACTTAAGCAGGATCCAGCATAATGCATTTGCTGCAGTTTCTTTTGAAAACCTATAGTACTTAACTTACTTCAGCTCCTGAGTTCAAATAATGTAAAAACATGCTTTGACTAGGCACTTTTCTTAAAAAGTACTGAAAAGATACTTGTCAAAGAATATGTCTTTCTAGTAGTTTTATGAGTGCATCAAGCAGTTTCTGATAAATATTCCTTCCTTTGTGTTTCATTTCTTCAACTTCAAAGTTTTGTGTGAAAGATGTCAGCCCATTCTTACTTTTCACTCTCTAATTTTATTTCAAATATTAGTTGTTAATGTTGTGCAGAATGCACACTGTATTTGTCTTAATTTTAATATGTTTGATACATATATAGTCTAGGACTGAAGACATGCCACCATCTCCAGTTTTGCAGCAAGATTTTAATCACAGCTCGGTTTTCTGCCATGAGAAAGAGTGAAAGAAGTTCTACAGACTTCTTTGTTTAATGCTGCTTTGAGTTTCTGAAGTATTTCAGCAACACTGATCAGGTTAAAACCATAAAATTTAAATGAAATTTTATTCTGTCTAGCTAATTCATAGGAAATTTTTTTAATGACATCTTTTCATCCACGTGAGGCTTAAACTGGGAGTGTAGGTCTGGGAAGCACAATTGGAAGCTGCAAAGAAATTTTGCTAATCTACCTGAGCTAGGTAACAGTAGCAGAAAGGAACCTGAACTTCAAAGCTGGGCCATAGAAGCCTAGGGCACCTGGAAATGTGCTTTGATTGCCAGTGTAGCAAAGTCAGCCCTCCTGCTCCCTTTTTGCTATTACTTTTAGATAGATGAAATACTTTAAGCTTTCCTAGGCTGGCAATCCAGTCTCTCATATAATGTGAGAAATACCTTGTGTAACCTGACCTATATATCAAAGTGCCTACACAGAATTCTCACGACAGGACCAGAGACACTGCTTGCAGAAAGATTGCTTTATGGGCTCCAAGTAAGTCTTTCCTTATATAAATGACCATGAGCTCAGCTGAACCTTTGCCCTGGAATTCCCTTCTACATGTCAGTCATGATTTTAACACTTCTCAAGACTAACAATAAGCTTTCAACTAAGCAACTAGACCGCCACTGATCTCCAGGATAACTTTGACCGACAAATTCATGTGAAGAATTTAGAGGAGAAGCAAATTCTGCAGTACAACAGTTGACCCAATTCCTATTGCTGCCAATGTGGTAAGATCACTTATCCTTAAGGGTTTTATGCACTAGGCATCCAACTTTTTTATCATTTTACATATATACATAAAACATATAATTTGCAAAAGTGTTTCATTAAGTAAAATGGCTCCTAGTCTGTGAATTCAATAGATCTATTGACGACTGTGATAACCAGGAAATAGAGTGTGTCTACAACCAAAGTAGTAACTCAAGTCTGTAACACATTTATCACAGAAACAGAAGACACATGCAGTGTTTTTCAGATAGTTTAGATTGAATTTCTTTGTAGCTGTAATGCAGGAGTGAGAGGGCTGGGTGTGCCTTCTGAGTCATTTCCCAGCCCAGGAACTTCTGTTTAAAAACCACAAATGTCAGTGGTCCCCTACTGGTTTGTTACAAAAAGCCTTTGGGTTAAAGTGTTAGCCACATGAGAAAGGCAAGCATTAATATGAGAAGGAACTCTCCCACCCTGGATTACAAAAAATGTAGAAGAGATTAAAAAAATTTACATTTATGTAGAATCTTCATGTTGTCTTCTGCAAGAAGAGATATCAGTTGGATTAACAGTTATAATTAAAAGGATGTTTCAGAAGTAGGAATGGAGATGGCTGTAAAAGTTTTGGCCACAAGGACTGCTAGGATTGACTAGCTGGAATGTAGTTTTCCTTTGGGAGGATGGCTGGAGCATGGAATTGGGGGCACTCAACAGCCCAGCTCCCTTCCCTCTCGGCTGATCACTGTCCCACACTGTTGGCCCCAGAAAGAGAAGAAAAAAAAAGTTAACTTTAAAGGGAATGTAACCATATTCCATATTTACTAAAGGAAAGAATGTTGTACTCTGATTAAAGCAGGGAACAGCGTCAACATCAAAAAAAGTAGGATTCAACCAACTCCCTCACTCAGCAATATTGGAAAATACTGTGGGAAATTTCAGCTAGACCGGGATAGACAGGAACAAGAACAAGAACTGTAGGATGAAAGAGGTTATCTTTAAAGGGAAAGTATTGCCATACATATCTAATTATAAACTTGCTTTAGTTATTCCATTTTGTTTTTCTCTGACTTTAATCTCACTGTTTATCCCCATGTTATCCCTCTTCCTTCATATTTGTCAGTATCCACTGAAAGCTTTGACCTGCTACCTACAAATTTCCTTTCCTTCAAACACCACTAATCCCAAAGGACTGGTCAGTATATTCAGCCAAAACTAGTATTAAATTCCTACCAATGAACTTAAGCCACCCCAGCACCTACACAGAATTCCAGGGTAATCCAAGAAGAAACTAATTGGGTAGTGTAAGAACTAGTTAAAAACTTCAACCAAAATTGAGGTGCACGCAACGCCCTTTTTTAAAATATAACATTATTCATTATTTTATCTTCTCTTTTTCTCCTCATTTTCATAAAAAAAGGGAAAACCAGAAGGTATACAGTACAAGATGTATGCATGGCAACCTCCCAAGTCTGATAAAAATGTGTTTGACAACAAATTATTTTTTGTTAGTCAGTTTTCACTGAAACCTGGAGGTGTCTCTGAAAACAGAAACAAAGAGGAAAATTTTTTACTTTGAAGTTTCAGCTTAGAAAAAAATAACAGGAGAAAAGCAAGATGCATTCCTTCAACCAAGAAGATTGTGCCCTTATACAGCTTGGGACATTGAGAGTTTCAGAGCAACACAAAGGACTAGACAAGGAACCATTTATTACTGTCTGACTTCACCTAAAGGACTGCCTGCAGCTCCAGGATGTTCAACACTAAAATGACATGGAACTGTTGGAGTGGGTCCAAGGAAGGGACATAAAGAAATTTTGAGGGATGGAGCACCTCTTTTGTGAGGAAAGATTGAGAGAGATGAGGCTGTGCAGCCTGGAGAAGTCTCCAGGAAGACCACAATGCAGACTCTTCCCGGGCTTAAACAGCATTTATAAGAAAGCTGGGACAGAGTCTGTAGTGATAGGGCAAGGGTAACAATTTTAAGCAGAAGAAGAGTCAGTTTACACAAGATACAAGAAACAAGTTTTTACCATGAGAATGGTTACACATGCTTATTGACCAGAGAGATCATGGATGCTCCCCATCCATGGAAATATTCAGGTCAGATTAGAGAAGCTCTAAGCAATCTAGTCTAGTGGAAAGTGTCTTAACTCACTGCAGGTGTGTTGGACTAAATGTCCTTAAAAGGTCCATTCCCACCCAAACCACTTTGTGATTTTATGATTCTTTATTAAGCCTATAGAAAACCTAATACCCTGTAAAGAGGTAGTGTGCATGCAACACTACTGTCCCACAGATGTTGTCACCACCTCACCTTATCACACTTTGGGTGCCTCAAAGTGAAACCATCATTCTCTCCCTCCAGTTGTTGGATAAAAACCAGGTTTCTGTGATATTCCTCCACCTCTGTATCAAAAACCTGGTCTCCACTGCACTCATTTGTACACAGGTCAGCTGGGATACAGAGGAAAGCAAATTTCAAGATGAGGTGTTCCTGCAGAGCTGTTTGCTACATATCCTGCACACCACACATTATCGGCTAATTGTTCTGCTGCAATCTAAACAATTCCTGACCATGCTGCACCACAGAGAGCCCCAGTAGATAACAAAGGTATCCTAGCCTTACTCCTGGTGTACCGTGAGACCCCCGCGAAGTATTTTGGGCAGCACAGGGCGTGGACATCTGCAGGGTCAAGCAGCGTGTGCCTGTCCAAGTTGCCATACCAGGGCGGACTGCCTCAAGGGCCATAAAGCAAGGTTTCCCCACCTTCAGGGGCGATGATGTGCTCCCCTCTCTTTCTGCAAGCCCCCTGTGTGAACTGTCAGTTAAACTGAGCTAGCAAGGCTGTCCGTGTCTGCATGAATATTGAAATAAGTGTTCATCCTTGCAAAACAATAAAGTCTGGCTTGAGAGGTGCTAGCAACTCCATTGATTTAATTTGAATCAGATTAAAGATTCATTTCAATAAGATCTGAAAAGGCCCTTTTTTGAGACCTTTTTTAATTTCCAGAGCAAGTCATAGATGGAGGAAATAAGGGGACAGCAGGGGCTCTACTTCTGAATCCACCTCAAATATTGTATTTGGAAAATCAAGAAACAGTTATTTTTTGAGACCTTCTAGGTTTGTTTATCTATTTACCACTGCCTTCCACTCCAGTTGCAATTTTGGCAGAAAGCCTGTAATGAATTCTTCTATGATAAGACAGAAGAGAGTATAATTTAAAATTTTTGCCTGATAAAGTTTTCAAATTATTAATTTCTCAGACTGATAAAGATTATTTAAATTCATGGCTTTTCTAATCACAGACAATGTTTATAAACAAAAAAGGAATGTTTTTAAAATTTAAATGGACAGTTTTGCACTTTAAGCAATTTATAAATTCACTTCAGCCAATCTTTTACTGATTTTTGTTTTATCGCTTTATTTTATAATCAGAAATACTTCATAATTGTGGACCTTGCTAATAATTTGCATGAAAAGAGGAGAATTCAAGTAAAAATGACCCAGTAGATAAGAACCACAAAGCTGATGATGTTAACAGAACAATAGTGGCATTGAAATATTCTGAATAAAAAAAAACCCAAAACGGAATACTAAGTGAGTTTATAATCTGGAGTTTATGGTGAAGTGCAACTGAATTTGGGTGTTTGGTTTGCAAATATAGTACAAAAATATGCCAATGCACACATGTACATTCATGCACACTAAGGGTTACAAACGTTACATATTTCAGTGCCCTGTGAAACATTCATTAATCATGTTCCTCAAAGTGCATTCTACACGTTCCACTAAGGCTGTCTCTAACAGTCAAATCATTAAGCAGTTCCTATCAGCTGCATTTTTTTAGAAATAGTCAACTGTCTTGAAGCAGAGATGGATGTCTATTAAAAAAAATATAGAGAGAGGGATCCTCATTTTCTTCTCTCCCTCCTTCCTGTCACAGCTGCCTGGAAAGAAGTTTCTGAACAATCCTCCCTCTTGGATAACTAAAAAATATATGGTGTGATTCCCTGTATTCCAAGTAGTAAGAAACTATATAATACTGATTTTATTTTATATATATATATGTGTGTGTGTATATATATGTATATATATATATATGTGTGTGTGTGTGTGTGTGTGTGTATATGTATGTATGTATGTATGTATATGTATATAACTTGATACTATGCAACTGAAATTACTTTGAAAACTTTGAAATCTCTATCTCTGACTGTCTTTTCTCTTTTTCTTTCTTTTTAACTGGACTGAAGATAATTAAGTAGGGTCCCTTAAAAGGGGAAGGGAAAAATAGATAACATATAAGACAACATTTTCATGTCCTTGTCCAAAATACTACCAAAGGTATTTTCTATGTATGGTAGATACAGAGGAAAAGAAGCCATTATAACGTGGTTCTGCATTGCTCGTCTTCTGAAAACTCTTCCTCCTCAGCAAAACTCTAAAGCACATTCATCTCCTCCATACTCTGGTGTTCACAGACCCTACAACTTTTAATGCACTTACCTGCAGCACATGACCTGTGAGAAAGAGAAAAGCTGTTATCCCTCTGTTAGGGGTGGGAATCTTAGTCACAGAGAGTAACCTGGGCTGCCTGAAGCCATGCAGGAAAATTGCAGTGTAATCCAGTCATGAATCCAGGATGTCCAGTCCAAATTTTTCTCTTGAGGCATCTTCATGAATAGCTTTTGATATGACTTGATATGCTCTTGCAGAAGGAAGCAATTGCACTGCAAGAGCTTTTCAGGTAGCAAATTCCAGTTAGAGTAATTTTTTTTATTTTTTTTTCAAATTTTTGAACTTAAACTACAGTTCTCTTCCATTTGCCAAAAAATTGAATGCAAATTATCTCCAGTGCAATTCTGAATAATAGTAAGTGTGAAAACATCATAGTTCTTCCTGAGCAGAATGGCTCTGTTTGTTCAAACGCTTGATGCAGCAGTAGCATCCATTTCCCATACAACCCAGGCTATATTTATATGCATGACGTTTTTGGTGAGCTACAGAAACAGACGCAAAAGATGAAAACTTTTCAAAAGCTTTGCAACGCCTAAGTCCTTGAAAACACTCAGGCACCTGGTGTTCTTTAAGAAAGTCAGGGAACCTAAAAATGTAGAATCTCAGGCAGAAAAGAAGATAAATACCTATTGTTTAGGACCTTCCAGTATTTGCAACCAGTTTTTACTTTTGAAGAGGGGATCTAAATTCCTCAACCAGGAGGGGCCAGCAAGCACCAGCATGCAATTGAGAACTGCTGACAGTCCCTGCTGTGGCTTTTCTTATCTGTACCACTGATGCCTGAAGGTATCCCTCATTATTGATTTTCCTGTCTGAAAATAGGCTAATTAGTAGAGAAATAATCATACAATCTCAGCTTTTTCAGACTGAGAATGGTGTTGGATGAGGGACAGGCTGAATGTTAAATGCTTTTAACTTGATAAAGGTTTGCACATCCCATTTCTAGCATTGTGTGCTGGCACCATGAATTAAACCTTTCTTCATGGGTGATAAGAAAAATTCTGCCCATTTTCTCCATGACTCCAGTGCAGGTAAAGCTCTCAAAATTGAGGACAAATGACAGTATGTCAGAAAGAAGAATGCAAAAGTTGGATAAAGCATTCCTGCCTATGCAACTTTTGTTTTCTTTCTTTCCTAACAACAACAACAACAAATTCATATGATCTTTTTTTCTCCTGAATTTTTAAGAAGGACACTGAGTAAGTCTTTAAATGTTTCCATGGAATTCACTGTTTCAGAGTCCAGCAAACAGCAAAGGACCATTGGTGAAAACATCAATTCCAAAGCAGCCACTTCCATGACCAGGAACATGTCTGGAAAGACCTCCACTTTATTCCAGCCAGTGCAATCCCCATCAAGGATTCCTAGGGTAGATTTATATAAACTCCAGTTCTATGTGTGTTATGAAAATTAGAGAATTCTTTCTAATCTAAAGGTTTCTGTGCAGTTGCATCAGTGAAAGAACCAGGGCAGAGGGAAAGGGGAAGGGGAGGGTGGAGTTGGAATATAATAAGTTTCAAGATCTCACAAATATTTAGTAGATAAATTCAAAAAAAGCTTGGTTACTTTTGCTGCTCCACCTCATTCAGCCATGTAGAATGCACATTCACTCCTTGGAATAACAAGCAAGAAAGATGAGTGTGCTGTACACCAGGAAAAGCCATCACCTGATGGACTGTGATACTAAACCAAATGTAAGATGAAACAAAAAAAAAGGAGATGCATGAAAAACAGTGTGAAACAAATAACTGTAGCATGAACTCACTTCTGCAGGCATAAAACAAGTCTTCTTTTGGCCTGCAACCACAGACAATCTGTATTAAAATACTCTGAGACACATCCAGGCCTTCAATGTCTCCCTGATTATTAGCAAGACTCTTCTGTTTCAACCTGACTTATGAATGTATTGCTCTCTGCATCTCTTTTCCTCTCTCTCTGTTTCCTGAACTTAGACTGTTATCTCTCAAAAATGATGTCTCACATATGTGTGGAATAAAGATTGCAGGGCAAGGCTACAGGGAGTTGAGAGAAGATGTGTTATAGAGCAGCAGTGGTTAGACAAGTAACCATTAAAACAAAAGTAAAAGAAGCCAAGAGAATGTAATTTACCAAGATGAGTCCTCCTGGAAAAAGTCATGCAGGAGAGGCCAAGACATCAGCTACATCTCTGCAAAGGCTTGTATTCAGAATGACTGTCAGCCTTCACAACAGGCTCCAAAGGTGGGAAGTCAGTCAGGCTCTTTTCCTCTCTGAAGTGCTAAAATACCTGTGCTGGTCTCCAGCCTTTTGCAAAGGGACCAAGGGACTGCCCTGGTGCCACTTTCATTTCAAGCATCTTTGATATTTACTGTCATAGCTTGAAAGTGCAATTTATTGACTCAGGATCTATTTGCAAAAATACATACCTGTGTCTTTATTTTTACTCACATAGTAATCTGTTTGATAGGCAAAGTTCATGTCAATACATCTCTTTGGTATGTGCACATAGGTTTTAATGGCAGTATTGCCTTCTTGCTTTTCCAAATAAACCTCTTTGTATTTTTAGAACATGCCCTGAGCTGTCAATATTTGATAACCTGGCTTCAAAATCACAAATATATTTTACTCTTCTTAAAAGACCAAACTAGTGTACACACATACTTCTTTGATTCTCAGCAACAGCACACTGAAAGCTTGCAGCTGTTCTGTCAGTGTTGCTGCAGTAGTCAGTCATGCAAATCACACAATTGTTTGTTAATGAGGGAGATGTGAAAACCACTAAGGAAAAAGTGCCTTATCTCCTGTTGTGATTCCAAACTTTTTTACTGGTCTCCAAAATGTCTTGACATACTCCAGAAAATCATTGGCAACATGGATTAAGTGCTAGAAAAATAAATAGGGTATACTTTAGTTAATTTAAATTGTCCATGTGAGGCACTGCTCTGCTCCTATTCACCATATACTAGGAAGAAATTCTGTTAGACCAGAACTGGAAAAAAAAAAAAAAAAAGATGGAATATAACCACATGAAAACTGGATCTGTGCTAAAAAAAAAATCACAATTCTCAGTCCCATTTTACACTATATACTGAAATATCCTAGATTCCCATCTATCATATCAATAATCTTTGGCATTTTTAGCTGATAAACACAGGATTTTCTTTCTACTTGCTTGCCTTTTCTTTCAGCTTGAACTGGGGGAGGTACTGCCTGAACCTGCCTGTATGCAGTCTGTGTATTTTGGGGACTTGGGACACCACCACCACTGGACAGATCCAGAGGAGGACCTGAATTTCTACTGGAGGACCAGCCCTTCCACAGGACCACCACTTTCAACTGAAACTACCATTCCAAAAGGACTGCAGTCATTACTTGATAAGCCTGTGACTACCACCCTGACCAACAGGGTGCCAGGTTGTATTCTGACTTAGTGGGTTTAAGCCAGTTTTTCTGTATCATTGCATTTATTGTAATCTTTCTATTAAATTGTAACTCCTGAGATCTCTCTCAAGGTATTTGTGTGGGGTTTATTCCTCCCACTGGTTTACTTTTGAACCTGCAAAGTCTGCTCAATTCGCAGTGAGATTGTAGAAGAAGGATTTTTGTCTTGGCGGGGAATTCCCTTTACAAATTTGGGAGGCAGTGTTACAGCCTAGCAAATTCTGCATCATAACAACTCCTGAGTGGAGGGGGACTCTCACAAGTAGGAAAGGACAGTAAAATAGACCTCGGGTTTATCCGGAGTAGAAGCATAAATGGTTTTATTCTGGTGCTTTGGGAAGTGTTAGATTGCCTCTTGCCGCTGCTGTCTAGCACAGCTTTTTTAAATGAAAATGGTTCCTATTGCTTCCTTCAGTTTTCATGTTTTAAACAGGACAGCAGCTTGGCAGCTGGGGATGTTAGGCATAATTTTTGTCTTTTATCACAGCAGATGAGCAATTATCTGCTGAATTAAAATGTGGGGCACAGCTGACCTAGGCAAGGGTCTTAAACCACCATGCAGTCCAAGATCAGGGAAGGTGGTGAGGCAGTAGAGCAGAGAATAAAAAACATACATAGAGCAATTTGATGAGGACCCTCTTAGTCCTATTTTGAAGAAAGAAACACTCAGAATCAAAGCAGAAACATGCTTCACAGGCATGCAGGTTACAGAAAACTCATCCCAGGATAAGGACACTGTATTTAAGTCTAGCTAAACAAAGCCTATTCATATATCATGAATAAATTTTTACCATGAAACAAGAAGATTTTTAATCTGTAAAGTGCTGTTCTGACACTGCCTTTTCAGCAGGATTGTGCCAGAGAGGAAGGAAGAGCAGAAGGGAACTATTTCTAAAATGGCCGATCACTTTATGTAAAGGATTGAAACACAGTTTCCTCCAGTATCTTGGAGAAGGAGTTTGTTAAGACCTGCTGCTGTTGTGGTTTTAATATTTCCTAGATTAAACAATGCCTAAATTATATTTCTAAACCAAGGAAGAGACCCTCCTAGCTGCAGCTGGTATGAGTATCTTCCACACCAAGCCTTGCTGTTCCTGGAATATTTTTGCCTTTTCCTACGAGTAAAGAACTGAAGTCTTTATAATGCTTTCCCCATAAAAGAGAGGCAAATTCTTAACTTTCTGCTTGGTACATTTTTCACAATGTTTCTTCACAGCCACCTCCAGTATCAGACAGCTCAACGTAGACCACATGGACTGTGCCATGATCTCAGCTTTCATTACGAAAAAGCATTTATTACAGCTTTAATCTGAACTCATGTTTGTATGTTTTCAAAAAGCAATTGTACTGAGTAACAGCACACCCAGGGTGCATGCTGCTCTGTTTGCACCTCATCTTTGAGGGGTCTGATCCCAGCCACTGCTGTGCCTTCATATGCCAAGGGCCAAGCCTGGTTTTGCACATCCCCTGGGATGGAACACAGTGG